>NC_091979.1:190596917-190660411 GCF_044704955.1 Pristiophorus japonicus | reverse complement strand
CCCAGGCCCCCCCACCACACACACTCCTCCCCCCCCCACACACACACTTCCCCCACACCCTCCCCCCCCACACACACTCCTCCCCCCACCCCCCACACACACACACTCCTCCCCCGCACCCCCCACACACACACACACTCCTCCTTCCCCCCCCACACACACACATACCCCCCCACACACACACATACCCCCCCACACACACACATACCCCCACACACACACACATACCCCCACACACACACACAAAGCCCCACACACACACACATACCCCCACACACACACACATACCCCCACACACACACACACATACCCCCACACACACACACACATACCCCCACACACACACACATACCCCCACACACACACACATACCCCACACACACACACAACCCCCCCACACACACACACATACCCCACACACACACACATACCCCCACACACACACACATACCCCCACCACACACACACACATCCCCCCCACACACACACACATCCCCCCCCACACACACATACATCCCCCCCACACACACACACTCCTCCCCCCCCCACACACACACTCCTCCCCCCCCCCACACACACACTCCTCCCGCCCCCACACACACACTCTCCCCCCCCCCACACACACACTCCTCCCCCCCCCCACACACACACTCCTCCCCCCCCCCACACACACACTCCTCCCCCCCCCCACACACACACTCCTCCTCCCCCCCCACACACACTCCTCCCCCACCCCCCACACACACACACTCCTCCCCCCACCCCCACACACACACACACTCCTCCTTCCCCCCCACACACACACATACCCCCCCACACACACACATACCCCCCCACACACACACATACCCCCCCACACACACACATACCCCCACACACACACACATACCCCCACACACACACACATACCCCCACACACACACACAAAGCCCCACACACACACACAAAGCCCCACACACACACACATACCCCCACACACACACACACATACCCCCACACACACACACATACCCCCACACACACACACATACCCCCACACACACACACATACCCCCACACACACACACATACCCCCACACACACACACATACCCCCACCACACACACACACATCCCCCCCCACACACACACACATCCCCCCCCACACACACATACATCCCCCCCCACACACACACACATCCCCCCCCCACACACACACATCCCCCCCCACACACACACACATACATCCCCCCCCACACACACACATACATCCCCCCCCACACACACATACATCCCCCCCCACACACACACACATCCCCCCCCCACACACACACACATCCCCCCCCACACACACACACATCCCCCCCCCACACACACACACACTTTCCCCCCACCCCACACACACACACTTTCCCCCCACCCCACACACACACACACTTCCCCCCCCCACACACACTTCCCCCCCCCCCACACACACACACACTTCCCCCCCCCCACACACACACACTCTCACTCTCTCTCTCTCTCTCTCTCTCTCTCTCTCTTTCTCTTTCCCCCCCCCCCTTCACCCCACCCCCCCGCAGCAGTGCAAGGAAGGTAGTGCAGGGATTCCCTCCGGGATCGGAGAGGTCTATAAAGGCTCGTTGGAGGAGGAGTTCGGGCAGTTGGGCAGCGCACGTCTGGGGTCGGAGAGACGTGCTTGTGCAGCTGGGAGGCAAAAAAGTAGAGAGAAATCGAAAGGTGATGTCACAGCCAAGGTGGTAAGTCATTGGCTGGCGATTGGTGAGTAGTTTTTCTTATTCTTTTTTATGTCAGTAAGCAACATTTAGCATTGTTGTTGCCAAATTAAGTGTATCTAAGGGTTAAGTCAAGTCACGTGTTATGCTCCTCCTGTACTATGTGGGAAGTCAGGGACGCTTCCGGGTGTCCCTGACGACTACGTGTGTGGGAAGTGTGTCCGCCTGCAGCTCCTGACAGACCGCGTTGCAGAACTGGAGTGCGGATGGATTCACGCTGGAGCATGCACGACAGTGAGAATGACGTGATTAGCAAGGTTAGCGAGTTGGTCTTACCGCAGGTAAAGGGTCCACAGCCAGATAGGAAATGGAAGATGAACAGGAAGAGCAGTGCAAGGAAGGTAGTGCAGGGGTACCCTGCGGTCATCCCCCTGCAAAACAGATACACCGCTTTGGGTACTGTTGAGGGGGATGACTCATCAGGGGAGAGCAGCAGCAGCCAAATTCATGGCACCATGGCTGGCTCTGCTGAACAGGAGGGCAGGAAAAAGAGTGGGAGAGCGATAGTGATAGGGAATTCAATTGTAAGGGGAATAGATAGGCGTTTCTGCGGCCACAACCGAGACTCCAGGATGGTATGTTGCCTCTCTGGTGCAAGGGTCAAGGATGTTAAGAGCAGGTGCAGGACATTCTGAAAAGGGAGGGTGAACAGCCAGTTCTCGTGGCACATATAGGTACCAATGACATAGGTAAAAAACGGGATGAGGTCCTTCGAGATGAATTTAGGGAGTTTGGAGTTAAATTAAAAAGTAGGACCTCAAAAGTAGTAATTTCAGGATTGCTACCAGTGCCTCGTGCTGGTCAGAGTAGGAATCGCAGGATAGCTCAGATGAATATGTGGCTTGAGGAGTGGTGCAAAAGGGAGGGATTCAAATTTCTGGGATATTGGAAACGGTTCTGGGGGAGCTGGGACCAGTACAAACCAGACGGTCTGCACTAGGGCATGATCGGAACCAATGTCCTAGGGGGAGTGTTTGCTAGTGCTGTTGGGGAGGAGTTAAACTAATATGGCAGGGGGATGGGAACCTATGCAGGGAGACAGAGGGAAATAGAAGGGGGGCAGAAGCAAAAGATAGAAAGGAGAATAGTAAAAGTGGAGGGCAGAGAAACCCAAAGCAAAAAGGGCCACATTACAGCAAGATTCAAAAGGGGCAAAGTGTGTTAAAAAGACAAGCCTGAAGGCTCTGTGTTTCAATGCGAGGAGTATTCGGAATAAGGTGGATGAATTAACTGCGCAGATAGCAGTTAACGGATACGATGTGATTGGCATCACGGAGACATGGCTCCAGGGTGACCAAGGCTGGGAACTCAACATCCAAGGGTATTCAGCATTTAGGAAGGATAGACAGAAAGGAAAAGGAGACGGGGTTAAAGAGGAAATTAATGCAATAGTAAGGAAGGACATTAGCCTGGATGATGTGGAATCGGTATGGGTGGAGCTGTGGAATTCCAAAGGGCAGAAAACGGGAGTGGGAGTTGTGTATAGACCACTAAATAGTAGCAGTGAGGTTGGGGACAGCATCAAACAAGAAATGAGGGATGTGTGCAATAAAGGTACAGCAGTAATCATGGGTGGCTTTAATCTACATATTGATTGGGCTAAACTAACTGGTAGCAATGCAGTGGAGGAGGATTTCCTGGAGTGTATTAGGGATGGTTTTCTAGACCAATATGTCGAGGAACCAACCAATATGTCGAGGAGCTGGCCATTCTAGACTTGGTGATGTGTAATGAGAAGGGACTAATTAGCAATCTTGTTGTGTGAGGCCCCTTGGGGAAAAGTAACCATAATATGGTAGAAATCCTTATTAAGATGGAGTGACAAAGTTAATTCGGAAACTTGGGTCCTGAACTTAAGGAAAGGTAACTTCGACGGTATGAGGCGTGAATTGGCTGGAATAGACTGGCAGAGGACACTTATCAAGGATTGACGATGGATAAGCAATGGCAAACATTTAAAGATCACATGGATGAACTTCAACAATTGTACATCCCTGTCTGGAATAAAAATAATACTGGGAAGGTGGCTCAACCATGGCTAACAAGGGAAATTAAGGATAGTGTTACAGCCAAGGAGGAGGCATATAAATTGGCTAGAAAAAGCAACAAACCTGACGACTGGGAGAAATTTAGAATTCAACAGAGGAGGACAAAGGGTTTAATTAAGAGGGGGGGAAATAGAGTACGAGAGGAAGCTTGCAGGCAACATAAAAACTGACTGCAAAAGCTTCTATTAATATGTGAAGAGAAAAAGATTAGTAAAGATAAACGTAGGTCCCTTGCAGTCGGATTCAGGTGAATTTATAATGGGGAACAAAGAAATACCAGATCAATTGAACCAATACTTCGGTTCTGTCTTCACAAAGGAAGATACAAATAACCTTCCGAATGTACTAGGGGACAGTGGGTCCCGTGAGGAGGAATTGAAAGATATCCTTATTAGACGGGAAATTGTGTTAGGGAAATTGATGGGATTAAAGGCCGTTAAATCCCCGGGGCCCAATAGTCTGCATCCCAGAGTACTAAAGGAAGAGACCCTAGAAATAGTGGATGCATTGGTGATCATTTTCCAACAGTCTATCGACTCTGGATCAGTTCCTATGGACTGGAGGGTAGCTAATGTAACACCACTTTTTGAAAAAGGAGAGAGAAAACGGTAAATATAGACCGGTTAGCCTGACATCAGTAGTGGGTAAAATGTTGGAATCAATTATTAAGGATGAAATAGCAGCACATTTGGAAAGCAGTGACAGGATCGGACCAAGTCAGCATGGATTTATGAAAGGGAAGTCATGCTTGACGAATCTTCTGGAATTTTTTGAGGATGTAACTAGCAGAGTGGACAAGGGAGAACCAGTGGGGATGTGGTGTATTTGGACTTTTAAAAGGCTTTTGACAAGGTCCCGCACAAGAGATTGGTGTGCAAAATCAAAGCGCATGGTATTGGGGGTAATGTACCGACGTGGATACAGACTGGTTGGCAGACAGGAAGCAGAGAGTCGGGATAAATGGGTCCTTTTCAGCATGGCAGGCAGTGACTCATGGGAAGCCGCAGGGCTCAATGCTGGAACCTCAGCTCTTTACAATATACATTAACGATTTGGATGAAGGAAGAGTGTAATATCTCCAAGTTTGCGGATGACACTAAACTGGGTGGCGGTGTGAGCTGTGAGGAGGACGCTAAGAGACTGCAGGGGGACTTGGACAGGTTAGGTGAGTGGGCAAATGCATGGCAGATAATGTGGATAAATGTGAGGTTATCCATTTTGAGGGCAAAAACATGAAGGCAGAATATTATCTGATTTGGAATAGGGGAGGTGCAACGAGATCTGGGTCATGGTTCATCAGTCACTGAAAGTGGGCACGCAGGTACAGCAGGTGGTAAAGGCGGCAAATTGTATGTTGGCCTTCATAGCTAGGGGATTTGAATATCGGAGCAGGGAGATCTTACTGTAGTTGTACAGAGCCTTAGTGAGGCCTCACCTGGAATATTGTGTTCAGTTTTGGTCTTCTAGTCTGAGGAAGGATGTTCTTGCTATTGAGGGAGTGCAGCGAAGGTTCACCAGACTGATTCCAGGGATGGCTGGGCTGTCATATGAGGAGAGACTGGATCAAATGGGCCTTTATTCACTGGTGTTTAGAAGGATGAGGGGATCTCATAGAAACATAAGATTCTGACGGGAGTGGACAGGTTTGATGCGGGAAGAATGTTCCCAATGTTGGAGAAGTCCAGAACCAGGGGACATAGTCTTAGGATAAGGGGTAGACCATTTAGGACTGAGATGATGGGAAACTTCTTCACTCAGAGTTGTTAACCTGTGGAATTCCCTGCCGCAGAGAATTGTTGATGCCAGTTCATTGGATTTATTCAAGAGGGAATTAGATATGGCCCTTATGGTTAAGGGTATCAAGGGGTATGGAGAGAAAGCAGGAAAGGGGTACTGAAGGAATGATCAGCCATGATCTTATTGAATGGCGGTGCAGGTTCGAAGGGCCGAATGGCCTACTCCTGCACCTATTTTCTATGTTTCTATGTCTCTCTCTCCCCACTGCTCTTTCTTTCTCTTGTCCCCACTCTCTCTCTCTCTCTCGTCCCCGCTCGCTCTGTCGCTCCGCACACCCCCACCCTCTCTAACTCTCTCTCGTCCCCGCTCACTCTCTCTCCGCACCCTCACCCAACCTCTCTCCCCCCCAGCTCCCAACCACGCGCTCTCTCTCATCTCCCACCCCCTCTCTCCCCCCCCACCTCCCCACGCTCTTCCCCCCCCACTTCCCCGTGCTCTTCCCCCCCCCCACCTCCCCACGCTCTTCCCCCCCCACGCTCTTCCCCCCCCACCTCCCCGCGCTCTTCCCCCCTCCCCCCCGCGCTCTTCCCCCCCCACCTCCCCGCGCTCTTTCCCCCCCCCCCATCTCCCCGCGCTCTTTCCCCTCCCACCTCCCCGCGCTCTTTCCCCCCACCACCTCCCCGCGCTCTTTCCCCCCACCACCTCCCCGCGCTCTTTCCCCCCACCACCTCCCCGCGCTCTTTCCCCCCACCACCTCCCCGCGCTCTTTCCCCCCACCACCTCCCCGCGCTCTTTCCCCCCACCACCTCCCCGCGCTCTTTCCCCCCACCACCTCCCCGCGCTCTTTCCCCCCACCACCTCCCCGCGCTCTTTCCCCCCACCACCTCCCCGCGCTCTTTCCCCCCACCACCTCCCCGCGCTCTTTCCCCCCACCACCTCCCCGCGCTCTTTCCCCCCACCACCTCCCCGCGCTCTTTCCCCACCCCCCCCCCGCGCTCTTTCCCCACCCCCCCGCGCTCTTTTCCCCCCCCACCACACGCTCTTTCCAACCCCCACCTCCCCACGCTCTTTCTACCCCCCCCCCCCCACCTCCCTTTCTCTCTTCCACACCCATCTCTCTCTCTCTCTCTCATCATGCAGATTACATAACTTTTTCAGATATTATTGGATTTATCTTGCAACAATTGGGTCCGGTGTTGCTGAGAATTTTTATTTGTGGTTTTATGCTAGAAGCTGTTATGTGAAACTATCCAATAATCAGGAGGCCACCTGAGAGCAGGCGACGAGGGAAAACCGAGGAGTGAAACTGAGGGCGGGAATAATAATAGCTTATTTATATAGCGCCTTTAACATTCCAAGGCACTTCACAGCAGTGTTACAAGACAAGACAGAGATAAATTTGACACCGAGCCACAAAATAAGAAATTAAGGCAGATAACCAAAAGCTTAGTTAAAGAGGTAGGTTTTAAGGAGCATCTTAAAGGAGGCAGAGAGACAGAGGTTTAGGGAGGGAGTTCCAGAGCTTAGGGTGGCCCAATCAGCTGAAGGCACAGCCACCAATGGTTGAGCAGTTATAATGAGGGATTTTCAAGAGGGCAAAATTTGAGGAGCGTAGACATCTCGTGGGGTTGAGGCTGAAAAAGATTACAGGGATAGGACGAGGGAAGGCCATAGAGGGATTTGTAAATAAGGATGAGAAGTTTGAAATCGAGGCGCTGTTTAACCAGGAGCCAATGTAGGTCAGGAAGCTCAGGGGTGATGGGTGGGCGTGACTTGGTGCGAGTTAGGATACGGGCTGCTGAGTTTTGGACGACCTCAAGTTTACGTAGTGTAGAATGTGGGAGGCCAGCCAGCAGTGAGTTGGAGTAGTCAAGTCTAGAGGTAACAAAGGCATGAATGAGGGTTTCAGCAGCAGAAGAGCTGAGGCAGGGGCGGAGGCGGGGCAATGTTATGGAGGTGGAAAAAGGCGGTTTTAGTTATGCCACGGATATGTGGATGGAAACTCATTTCAGGGTCAAATATGACACCTAGGTTGCGAACAGTCTTGTTCACCCTCAGATTGATACAAGGGAGAGGGATGGAGCCAGTGGTTAGAGAATACAGTTTGCGGCGGGGACCAAAGATAATGGCTTCGGTCTTCCCAATATTTAATTGGAGAACATTTCTGCTCACGGACAAGCAATCTGACAATTTAGATACCAAGCAGGGGTCGACAGAAGTGGAGGAGAGGTAGAACAGGGTGTCGTCAGCGTACATGTGGAAACTGACTCTGTTTTCGGATGATATCGCCAAGAGACAGCATATAGATGAGAAAAAAAGAGGGGGCCAAGGACAGATCCTTGGGGGACACCAGAGGTAACGATGCGGGAGTGGGATGAGAAGCCATTGCAGGAGATTTTCTGGCTACGATTAGATAGATAAGAATGGAACCAGGTGAGTGAAATCCCACCCAACTGGACATTGATGGAGAGGCGTTGGAGAAGGATAGAGTGATCAACTGTGTTCAAGGCTGCAGACAGATCCAGAAGGACGAGGAGGGATAGTTTACCTTTGTTACAGTCACAAAGGATGTTATTTGTGACTTCGATGAAAGCTGTTTCGGTACTGTGGCAGGGCGGAAACCAGATTGAAGGGATTCAAACATTTAATTCATGGAAAGATGGTCACGGATTTGGGAGATTACAAGACGTTCAAGTACTTTGGCGAGGAAGGGGAGGTTGGAGTTCAGGCGATAGCTAGCAAAGTGGGTTCAAGGGTTGTTTTTTTTGAGAGTGGTGATGACAGCAGATTTGAAGGAGAGGGAACAGTATCTGAGGAAAGCAAACCGTTAACAATGTCGGCTAACATGGGAGCCCCAAAAAAAAGTTGAGTGGTCAGCAGTTAGTGAGAATAGGGTCAAGGGAGCAGGAAATGGGTCTCATGGACAAGATGAGCTTGGAGAGATCAAAAGGGGAGATCAAAAAGAAACTAGAGAAAGATTAGAGTTTAGGGCTAGGGCAGGTAGGAGCCTCAGATGAAGTTTGAGAAAGGGGAGAAACCACCTAACCGCAAGCCCCGTCTCTGCCCCAAGCACCCATTCCAGTCTCCCTCTTCCCCCCCCCCCCAAATCTCTAGTCACCCGCCCCACCGCCTGGCGATTTCAGGCCCCCACTGATTTCAGCCACCCCTCCGCAAGTTAATGCCACCCCCCGATTCCCGACTCCCTCCCCTTACTGGCAGTTTCCTAAGTTTGTGTAATGAAGATCTTTTTACCCTGCACATATAACAGCAGAGAACCCCTCTAGTCATGTGAGCTGTGCAAGCATTCATTCCTAGAGACAGGAGTTTCTCTTCCACTATACATGCTGGGTAAAGATCTCCATTAGACAGAAGCCACTTTTTCAACTCGCTGCCACCTCGCAGTTACCTGCGCGTCCAGTGTTTTAAGTTGTAAACGACTTGATGCATTATAGGCTGTCTGTAGTTCCTAATTTGCAAGTGTCAGTTATTTCAAGGGACAGTTTGCATCTATTATAATGTAAGTTATTTGGGACCATCAGGAAGTGTCCGATTTTTGCAGGTGTCGGTTTAAGCAGATTTTACTAATTCATTGGAGGAAATTGGAGGCATCGCGGACCTAAGCTGAGTTGGCGCTGAGGAAGCAGCAGAATATAAACTGAAAGCAGGGGTGAAAGAAAAAAAAATCCAAGAGTAAGATCACAGGATAGCTGGATGGTCGGTCACTGTGTTTTTGCTCTTCAAGTTAGGGGCCGGGGTTAAATAGCTGGTTAAGGATTAAGCAGAAGTTTGGAGATGAGTAACTGTGAATACCATATTAAATTAGTAACAGTACTACTATATTATATTAAAAACTTGAACTAAATACATCTTAGTCTTAATTTTCTGTAAAGTTAGTTAATAGTCAAATAAATAAAGACATGGCAGGGCAGCTCGGTTCAGCGGAATTCACATCCTGTGCCATGTGGGAACTCCGGAATGCTCCCCATGTCCTGGACAACCACGTGTGCAGGAGGTGTCGTCAGCTGGAAGAGCTCAAGTTCCAAGTTTCCAAGCATGAGCAGCTGCTGACGTCACTGCGGAGAGCTATGTGAATAGCACGTTTCAGGTGGTGGTCACCCCGCAGCTAAGGGGTGCACAGGCAGAGAGGATAGGTGACTGTCAGACAGAAGACGAGGACCAAGCAGGTTGTGCAGGAGTCCCCAGAGTGCATCTCGCTCTTCAACCAGTATTCCGTCCTGAGTACTGGTGAGGGCGATGATTCCTCAACAGTACGATGGAGGAAGACAGGGAAAGCAATCGTGGTTGGGGATTTGATAGTTAGGGGAGCAGATAGATGTTTCTGCGGCCGCAGCCTCCCTTGTGCCAGGGTTAAGGATGTCACTGAGCGGCTGCAGAACATTCTGAGGGAGCAGGGTGAACAGCCAGAGGTCATGGTCGATATTGGTACCAACTACATAGGGAGAAAAAGAGGGAAGAGGTCCTGCAGGCAGATGTTAGGGAGCTAGAAGAGAGATTAAAATGCAGGACCTCAGAAGATAGTATCTGGTTTACTCCCAGTGCCACACAGTAGTGAGCATAGAAATATGAGGATAGAGCAGATGAATGCATGGCTGGAAAGATGGTGCAGGAGGGAGGGCTTCAGATTCCTTGGGTTTTGGGGCCGGTTCTGGCGGAGGTGGAACCTGTACAGGTTGCACCTCAATGGAGCCGGTACTAATATCCCAACGGGGAGGTTTGCTAGGTCGACAGAGCTGTAGTGATACCCTCCCTCCTGTATGGCTCAGAGACACAGCAGACACCATGCACAGCAGACACCTCAAGTCGCTGGAGAAATACCACCAACGGTGTCTCCGCAAGATCCTACAAATCCCCTGGGAGGATAGACGCAACAACTTTAGCATCCTCGACCAGGCCAACATCCCCAGCCTTGACACACTGACCACACTTGATCAGCTCTGCTGGGCAGGCCACATCGTTCGCATGCCAGACATGAGGCTCCCAAAACAAGTGCTCCACTCAGAACTCCTTCTCGGCAAACGAGCCAAAGGCGGGTGGAGGAAATGTTACAAGGACATCCTCAAAGCCTCCCTGATAAAGTGCAGCATCCCCACCGACACCTGGGAGTCCCTGGCCAAAGACCACCCTAAGTGGAGGAAATGCATCCGGGAGGGCACTGAGCACCTCGTGTCTCGTCGCCGAGAGAATGCAGAAATCAAGCGCAGGCAGCGGAAAGAGCGTGCGGCAAACCAGTTCCACCCATCCTTTCCCTCAAAGACTATCTGTCCCATCTGTGACAGGGACTGTGGTTCTTGTATTGGACTGTTCAGCCACCTAAGGACTCATTTTTAAGAGTGGAAGTAAGTCTTCCTCGATTCTGAGGGACTGCCTATGATGATGATGGGGAGGATTTAAACTAAGTTGGCAGGGCACCAAGATGTCACATTAGAAAGGAGAAACAAAGGGCACAAAAGATTGAGACACAGAGATAGCAATAAAGCAAGAAACAGTAAGGTATTAGGTGGGGTCAGACTAAGAGAACACAGGATGGTCTAAAATAGATATGTGCGTGAAAGCACAAAGCATAATAAACAAGGTTGGTGAGCTGCAGGCGCAAATAGCCACATGGAAATATTATGTCGTCTCAAAAAAAGGCAGGATTGGCTATAAAATATTCCTGGTTTTAGGAAAGATAGGGAAGGAAAAGAGGTGGTGGTGTGGCAGTATTGGTTAAGGAGAATGTTATAGTGCTGGAGAGAGAGGATGTCCTAGAGGGGTCAAGGACAGAAACTATATGGCTAGAGTAAAGAAACAATAGAGGTGCCATTACACCAGTCAGTTATTCTATAGGCCACTAATTGGTGGAAAAATATGGAGGAGCAAATTTGCAGAGAAATTAGAAAAATGCAAGAACTAGAGTAGTGATAATGGGGGACTTCAACTATCCTAATATAGACTGAGATAATAGTCTAAAAGGCAGAGAGGGAGAAGAATTTCTTAAGTGTATTCAGGAAAACTTTCTTGATCAGTATGTTTCCGGCCCAATGAGGAAGGAGGCATTGCTGGATCTGGATCTGGTTCTGGGGAATGTGGTAGGTCAAGTGGAGCAAGTATCAGTCGGTGAACATTTAGCAAACAGTGATAATAGTATCATAAGATTTAGATTAGCTATGGAAAAGGACAGGGAGCAATCTCGAGTAAAAATACTTATTTGGAAAAAGGTAAATTTCAATGGAATTGAGAACAGATCTGGCCCAGGTAAATTGGAATCAAAGATTGGCAAGCAAAACTAGTGGAACAATGAGCTTCCTTTACAAAGCAATTAGTTCGGGTGCAGTCGAGGTACATTCCCAATAGGGAGAAGGTAGGGCAACTAAAGTCAGAGCTCCTTGAATGATGAAAGATAGAGAGAGTAAAAAGAAGAAAAAGAGCACATATGACAGATGTCAGGTCAAGAATACATCTGACGATCAAGCTAAATATAGAAAGTTCAGAGGAGAAGTGAAAAAGAAAATAAGGAGCAAAGAGGGTATGAGAATGGCAGCTAACAAAAGATAATCCAAAAATCTTCTACAGGCATATAAATAGTAAATGAATAGTAAGAGGAGGGAAGGGCCCGATAAAGAAGACCTGCATGGAGACAGAGGTACTAAATGAGTATTTTGCATCTGTCTTCACCAAGGAAGATGATGCTGCCATAGATAGACATAGTAAAGGAGGAGGTAGACGAGATACTGGATGGGATAAGAATTGATAAAGACGAGGTACTAGAAAGGCTGGCTTACTTAAAGTAGATAAGTCATCAGGACCGGATGGAATGCATCCTAGGAGGGAAGTGAAGGATGAAATCGCGGAGGTACTGGCCATAATCTTCTAATCCTCCTTAAGCACGGGGGTGGTGTCAGAGGACTGGAGAATTGCTTATGTTATACCCTTGTTCAAAAAAGTGTGTAAGGATAATCCCAGCAACTACAGGCTGGTCAGTTTAACCTCGGTAGTGGGGAAGCTTTTAGAAACAATAATCAAGGAAAAAATTGTCACTTGGACAAGTGTGGATTAATTAAGGAAACCCAGCAGAGATTTTTAAAGGCAAATAGTGCTTAACCAATTTGATCGACTTTTTTGATGGGGTATCGGAGAAGGGTTGATGAGGGCAATGAGGTTGACGTGGTGAAAATGAATTTCCAAAAGACGCTCGACAAAGTGCCACATAATAGACTTGCCAGCAAAGTTGAAGCCCATAGAATAAAAGGGATGCAAAATTGGCTGAGTGACAGGAACGGTTGTTTATTGGACTGGAGCAAGGTATACAGTGGTGTTCTCCAGGGGTTAGTACATTGCTTTTCTTGATATATGTTAATGACTTGGATGCAGTTGTACAGGTCACAATTTCAAAATTTGCAGATGACGCAAAACTTGAAAGTATAGTGAACAGCGAGAAGGATAGTGATAGACTTCAAGAAGACATAAACAGGCTGGTGGAATGGGCGGACACGTGCCAGATGAAAGCTAACGCAGAAAAAAAGTGAAGGGATACGTTTTGGTAGAAAGAATAAGGAGAGGAAATATAAACTAAAGGGTACAATCCTAAAGGGGGTGCATGAACAGAGAGACCTAGGGGTATATGTGCACAAATCGTTTAAGGTGGCAGGGACGGTTGAGAAAGCAGTTAAAAAGCATACGGGATCCTGGGCTTCATGAATAGAGGTATAGAGTACTGGAAATGGAAATTATGAAGAACCTGTATAAAACAGTGTTCAGCCTCAACTGGAGTACTGTGTTCACTTCTGGGCACCGCACTTTAGGAAGGTTGTGAAGACTTTGAAAGAGTGCAGAAAAGATTTATGAGAATGATTCTGGGGATTAAGGATTTCAATTACGTGGATAGACTGGAGAAGCTGGGGTTGTTCTCCTTAGAATAAAAATGATTTGATAGAGGTGTTCAAAATCATGAGGGTCTGGACAGAGTATATAGAGAGAAACTGTTCCCACTGGCAGAAAGGTCGAGAACCAGAGGACACAGATTTGACAAAAGAATCAAAGGCGACATAAGAAAAAAACTTTTCTTTTTTTTTAAACACAGCGAGTGATTAGGATCTGGAATGCACTGCCTGAAAGGGTGGTTGAAGGCAGACTCAATCACGGCTTTCAAAAGGGAATTGCTTAAGTACCTGAAAGAAAAAAAATTACAGGATTAAGGGGAAAGGGCAGAGGAGTGGGACTCGCTGAGGTGCTCTTGGAGAGCTGGCATGGATTTGACAGGCCAAATGGCCTTTTACCGTGCTGTAACCATTTTAAGATTCTTTGACCAAGCTTTTGGTCATCTTCCCTAATATCTCATGTGGCTCGATAATGCTCCTGTGAAGCACCTTGGGCGTTTTACTACGTTAAAGGCGCTATATAAATACAAGAGTTGTTGTTGAAGAAATAGGAGGGGGCCAAGGATAGATCATTGGGAGACTCCAAAGGTAATAGTGCGGCAGTGGGAAGAGAAACCATTGCAGGTGACTTTCTGGCTACGACTGGATAGATAGGAATGGAACCAAGCAGAGCAGTCCCACCCAGCTGAACGACAGAGAAGAGGTGTTGGAGGAAGATACTGTGGTCAACCATGTCAAAAATTACCTTATTCAGTGAATAGGGTTTAAAAAAGTGAACACTTCTTCAGTTACCTAATCTGTCTTCTAAAATAATGAGATTTAAAAGTACATCTGAATTTTCACCAATGTGTAAACTTTACCTCTGCTTCAATAGGAAGCAAAACATATACTTATATTGTGGGTTTTGAACAGATTTGATACATTATTGTGAATTGTGTCTTTTCCTTTAGAAGGCAAGAAGCTAACTTATAATCAATAAATGTGTGACAGATGATGGGAGGAATGAACATGATGCCACGTACCTGAAAAATAATTATTTCACTTTGGTCCACATCTCAATAGGTCAGAGGTGCTTTAACATTGCACAAGACTTAGACTAGTTGCACTGGTTTTCTAACTATGGATAGCAAACATAAAACTACCACAAATAACGAAAATCAGCAGCCTGGAACATTCATTTTTAAAAAATCAGTAAAACTGGGTCTACAAGTCTGCTATCAAGCTACATAAAAGACTTGCTTTTATATAGCAACTTTCAGGACACCCCAAAGCACTTTACAGCCAATGAAGTATGATTAAAGCGTAGTCACTGTTGTAATGTAGGAAACATGGCAGCCAATTTGCACACAGCAAGACCCCAAAAACAGCGATGTGGATTCAACATCATAAATGCCAGGAGCCAAACACTTGGTGCCCAAAATCCAAAGAATGCAGCCAGCTGCAGGATACCTGGATTGCAGGAACATGTGGCATTTGAATGGGCCACCCACGAGGTAAAAGCTCCAACTCAACCTGTACAGAAACCTCTTTCAGTTAAGATTTTACAAGTTTACTAAAAAAATATGTGAACTATAAAAAAAAGCAGGTTTTTAAAACAATTTTACACTCTTTTTCAGCTACCTGGTCCGCCATATAAAATATGATAACAGCACAAACTAGAAGTATATAGGTGAATCAAGCATGAAGAGGTCTTCACTTTTAATCTGGGTCTAAGAGTGACATCAGGACATTGGTCAAGTAGCAATATATTAATTTATTCAATGGAATTGCAATTGTAAATGTGACCAGCTAAATATGTCCCAGCCAGCAGAAAGACATCCTCTCTAAAATGTTGCATTTTCATCTTTGCAGAGGAAGGTGGCACATAACAAAAGGGAAAGAACTCGAACAGAAGGAGGCCCGTCAAATCTGCAGCCACTGACACCCTTGGATGAGAGGATCACTGATTTGATGGGTCCTGCCTGGAGAAAAGCAACCACCACTGCACAAGCTGAACCCACACTCGAGGGAGAGGGCAAGTCCTGCAAATTCCAGAGTCTGGCTTTGCTAAATGTTAAGTACTGCGCGGGCTAGCCATTCTTTGGTTCCGGGGATGTCTCCGTCAGCTATGCTTCGGTTGATGAAATGTGCTGTCATAGAATCATAGAAAATAGGTGCAGGAGTAGGCCATCCGGCCCCTCGAGCCTGCACTACCATTCAAATGAGTTAATGGCTGAACATGTAACTTCAGTACCCCATTCCTGCTTTCTCGCCATACCCCTTGATCCCCCTAGTAGTAAGGACTACATCTAACTCCTTTTTGAATATATTTAGTGAATTGGCCTCAACTACTTTCTGTGGTAGAGAATTCCACAGGTTCACCACTCTGGGTGAAGAAGTTTCTCCTCATCTCGGTCCTAAATGGCTTACTCCTTATCCTTAGACTGTGACCCCTGGTTCTGGACTTCCCCAACATTGGAAACATTCTTCCTGCATCTAACCTGTCAGAATTTTAAACGATTCTATGAGATCCCCTCTCATTCTTCTGAACTCCAGTGATTACAAGCCCAGTCGATCCTGTCTTTCTTGATATGTCAGTCCCGCCATCCCAGGAATCAGTCTGGTGGACCTTCGCTGCACTCCCTCAATAGCAAGAATGTCCTTCATTCATCATGATCCTTCAAACCAGCCTACCTGTGCTGTGTGAGTCTACTCATGCCATCTACCCTGCCCCTTCTTCTGCTGTTAACCATTTGTCTGTGTTCTGTTATATTTTGCAGAACTTGAGGACAACCTCGACGATGCAGATGATGATTCAGACGAGGACAAGCTTGAAGAGAACATCTTCCAATCCCACCCTCCAGACCAAGAGCATGGGGGTGAGGGGGAGGGAATGGAGATGGATGAAGCTCCCATTGTTTTACTGACTTTGCTGGAGGTGCAGGTGCTGCCCATTAAGGTACCAGCCCCTTCTGTGACTAGTGGTTTGAGTGTTGGTGGGACATTCCATGGTTTCCTAATGTCCGAGGCTGCAGGTCCCAATGGTGTGGTGCAGCGAGGCACACCCAGGGCACCACCTTCTGAGGCTACAGGTCCCAGTGGTGGGGTGCAGTGAAGCACACCCAGGGCCCCACCTTCCGAGGCTACGGGTCCCATGGTAGGGTGCGAGCCACACTCGTGGGGAGGAGGGGAAGAAGAGCTCGACAGGATCTAATAGACGTGGTTCAGGTGATGGCAATGAGCGGGGAGAGCAGTGACCTTACGCAATCACTCCTGGATGCCATCAGTGGGGTGGGTGATGAGGTAGCGGGACTGTTGGGAGAAGCAACAAAAATCTCACGAGAAATGGGAACCGTGTCAGTGAACATGAGGGAGGGAATGTCACAGATAGATTAGACAGTTTTGCTCAACATGAGGGAGGGAATGTTGCAGGTCGTTGAGACAATGTCATGGCGCATGAGGGATGGCATGTTGGAGTTAGCTGCTGCAATAACACCCTGACCCCACTCCCATTGACAATATCAACTGCCACTCCCCCTCCAATCCCCACACTAGCCTCTGAAGAGCCCCAAGCCGAGCCCTCCATATTGCCGCCACTCCCCCTCCCCACTTCCTCAATAGGTGCGTACTACCAGAAATCTTAGAAAGAATAAGCCTGGTATCAACCCCAGAAACACTTCGCCATCACCTGCGGGCAGGGGTGGTGGAGTCATCAAGAACAAGCGCAGCGGGCGGTCTTAGAATAAGGTGGAGGAGAGATGGGTGCAGCCTTTCTTTGCTGCTGTTGTTATTATTATTGTTACTGTTGTTCTCAAATTAAAAGATTTTTATAAGTTTTGTAAATTTACAAATTTAAAAGTTTTAAAGTGATCTTAACTGAAAACTTTAAAGTTTGATACAAGAATAATGTTATTAAAGTTAAGTACTGTTAAACTTTTGAATAAAATATATTTTACATTAAATCTGAATTATTTTCATTATTTGCTCCATTATTAACACAGCAGGCAGGTCAGATTCTTTGTTCTCTCTCCCCAAGGTTTGTATTGATGGACTTCTCTCTCCCTTCCCCCGCCCCACCCCACCTCATTGCAGTCTTGTGACTTTGTGACTTCGCTCCTTCTCTCCCCCCCTACCCCGCCAACTCATTGCAGTTTTGTGCCTAGTACAGCAGCCTTCCGATCACCACCTCCCTCCCCGGACTCAGCTCAATGAAGAAGACTTCTGATCGTCACCTCTCTTCCCTTCGCCCAGGTTTGTTTTCCAGCCAAGCCCATGTCCAGGCGAGGAGCCGATTCTACCGTCGATGCTACGACCCTCCAGCGCTGCTTGAAGACATTCGGTGGTGGCGTGAGTAAAAAAATGAAAACTTCAGAAATCAAAAAACTTCCATGTACTCCGTTGAAAGGTAAAAAAAAGTTGAACTTTATGATGGATATTTCAAGTGTTAGAGACTCCCTGCAAAAACTTGGATGAAAGACAATGGCGTATTTTTTCAATGTGCGCTGCTTTCTGTTAACTCACCAGAAGGTTTTTCGGGAGTGGCCAGATATGCCGACCTAGGTTAAAAAATTTGGGCAAACTGTGAAAAATGCTGAAAACTGGCGCAGACAAACATGTCAAAAAAACTTAAAGTAGAAAAATCGTAACTAAAGCAGTTACACCGGCGCAGATTCCAGGGGGAAACTTTGAATTAAATAATTATGCCAGAAAAAAACAACGCGCTCAAAAAACGGCGCAAATGACCTGGGAAAATTGAGTCCTATGAGTCTTAGCAGTACATCTGGGAGTAGCGCAAATCAGAGGCATTTTATTCCACAAAGAAGCAAGTCCCAGCAGGTACAGCAATAAATACTATTGGTTAGCTGAGAAACAATACAGGGGAGGTAGGTAAGTGATCTGGTCTCAGTTAATTGTGTGACTTGAGGCACTGAGTACAAGAAGGACATTCTAAATTTTACTGTTCCAATACCATGATCTAGCAACACTCAAGCCACTATCATGCAATGTCCTTTATCAGTCAGTAAAGTTTAAAATTATCAATTGGATTTTAGCACGCATTCTCCTGGTCAACAAATAAAGCACTCTAAAAAGGGACTGAGCTGAATCTTTTCATTACCCAGCAAAACAAATACTTTAGCCATGTTTGATGAACATCAGCCAACCCAAATACAATGATGTTGTGCCAATCCTTTCTCAGTGGAGTAGAGAAAATATATTTTACCACAAACTCAGCAAAACTGAAACTGGCAACCAGCCAGAGTAATTTCATCCGAGAGAGAAATTACAGACAGGCAGTGCTCACTGCTTGAGAAAACTACAATACAGAAGAATCTCAATAACGGCTGGAGCACTGA
Source organism: Pristiophorus japonicus (assembly GCF_044704955.1). Taxonomy (NCBI): domain Eukaryota; kingdom Metazoa; phylum Chordata; class Chondrichthyes; family Pristiophoridae; genus Pristiophorus; species Pristiophorus japonicus. The sequence goes on along the minus strand of NC_091979.1, from coordinate 190,641,642 downwards.
TATAGAAGAAAGTAACAATATCAGGATGTCAAATCATTTTAAGCTGAAGTTTCCTACCTTACAGCAGTGACCACACTTAAAAAGTACTTCATTGGCTGTAAAGCACTTTAAGACATCCTGAGGTCGTGAAAGGCGCTATATAAATCCAAGTCCACAACCCCCCCCTCCCCCGCCCAACGCGCCGAAGGTCACCTAGTTTTATCTAATTTTCAACATTCTTGCGTATAACTTAAAAAATCTCTCACATATACCATTAGCTCAGTAAACCAGTCATTCAAACCTCAAGCCAACAATCATACTTTAGTTCTGTTTTCACAAAGGAAGACACAAATAACCTTCCGGAAATACTGGAGGACCAAGGGTCTAGTGAGAAGGAAGAACTGAAGGATATCCTTATAAAGCAGGAAACAGTGTTAGGGAAATTGATGGGATTGAAGACCGATAAATCCCCGGGGCCTAATAGTCTGCATCCCAGAGTACTTAAGGAAGTGGCCATATAAATAGTGGATGCATTGGTGATCATTTTCCAACAGTCTATCGACTCTGGATCAGTTCCTATGGACTGTTTAAAAAAGGAGGGAGAGAGAAAACGGGTAATTATAGACTGGTTAGCCTGACATCAGTAGTGGGGAAAATGTTGGAATCAATTATTAAAGATGAAATAGCAGCGCATTTGGAAAGCAATGACAGGATCGGTCCAAGTCAACATGGATTTATGAAAGGGAAATCATGCTTTACAAATCTTCTGGAATTTTTTGAGGATGTAACTAGTAGAGTGGACAAGGGACAAGGGAGAACCAGTGGATGTGGTGTATTTGGTGTATGTGGACTTTCAAAAGGCTTTTGACAAGGTCCCACACAAGATTGGTGTGCAAAATCAAAGCACATGGTATTGGGGGATAGAGAACTGGTTGGCAGACAGGAATCAGGAAGCAGAGAGTCAGGATAAACGGGTCCTTTTCAGAATGGCAGGCAGTGACTCGTGGAGTATCGCAGGGCTCAGTGCTGGGACCCCAGCTCTTTACAATATACATTAATGATTTAAATGAAGGAATTGAGTGTAATATCGCCAAGTTTGCAGATGACACTAAACTGGGTGGCGGTGTGAGTTGTGAGGAGGACGCTAAAAGGCTGCAGGGTGACTTGGACAGGTTAGGCGAGTGGGCAAATGCATGGCCGATGCAGTATAATGTGGATAAATGTGAGGTTATCCACTTTGGGGGAAAAAAACACGAAGGCAGAATATTATCTGAATGGCAGATTAGGAAAAGGGGAGGTGCAACGAGACCTGGGTGTCATGGTTCATCAGTCATTGAAAGTTGGCATGCAGGTACAGCAGGCATTGAAGGTGGCAAATGGTATGTTGGCCTTCATAGCTAGGGGATTTGAGTATAGGAGCAGGGAGGTCTTACTGCAGTTGTACAGGGCCTTGGTGAGGCCTCACCTGGAATATTGTTCAGTTTTGGTCTCCTAATCTGAGGAAGGACGTTCTTGCTATTGAGGGAGTGCAGCAAAGGATCAACAGACTGATTCCCGGGATGGCGGGACTGACGTATGAGGAGAGACTGGATCAACTGGGCCTTTATACATTGGAGTTTAGAAGGATGAGAGGGGATCTCATAGAAACTTACAAGATTCTGACAGGACTGGACAGGTTAGATGCGGGAAGAATGTTCCCGATGATGGGGAAGTCCAGAACCAGGGTACACAGATTAGGATAAGGGGTAGGCCTTTTAGAACTGAGATGAGGAGAAACCTCTTCACTCAGAGAGTTGTTAACCTGTGGAATTCCCTACCGCAGAGTTGTTCATGCCAGTTCATTGGATATATTCAAGAGGGGGTTAGATATGGCCCTTACAGCTAAAGGGATCAAAGGGTATGGAGAGAAAGCAGGAAAGGGGTACTAAGGAAATGACCAGCCATGATCTTATTAAATGGTGGTGCAGGCCTACTCCTGCACCTATTTTCTATGCTTCGATGTTTCTAATCATCTTCCGTCCTTCTCTGAATGTTCAGTTTTTGTGTCTCTTTCTTTAGAAATTCATGTGAATTAATTATGTAATCTTTAAAGCTAAATATTTTGATGGATTGTCACCACAGATTTGACATGAATGCAAGAACGGACTTCTCACTATATGAAGTTAAATTAAAAGTTGTTTCATTTAAAGTACCTAATAGAGTACTGTAGCTATTTCAATTTTGGATCACACCGGTTTCTATTAACCATTTATTAAAGACTTCACACAGACCCGTCTGAATAACAACCAGTAACAAAGTAGTTACAAGGCATCGTGCAGAGGAAAAGGAATTTGATTTATAATTTGTGCACAATACTGGACCACACTTATCTTTTACTTCCAACTTATTCAACCAATCACATTCTCCTACTGCTGCTATCTCTCTCAACTATCCTCATTGGAGAACAGGAGAGCAGACATGGTGCCTGAAACTTGAATGTTCTCGATTCTCCTTTTGGATATACACATGGTCAGAATTTAATTCTGATTTTCCAGAAAGCAGATACAGTGTCCACATACGGCAGTTTAGTATTCAAAGATCTCAACATCCTGCCCCGCAACACAGTCCATTAAAGAATCCAGAAAATGTCTAGATTTTAATTTCTCCTCTTCCTATTAACTTCAAACAACAACTTGAAGATCCATTGCTTTGGTAGCTGTTCTAGTATTTGCAGCTCAAACTCTGCAATTTTAGCACAACTTAAAGCAAAATAGAGAAACAGGCAACCAAGAATTCATCCAATTTAGTCCAAGGTGACTCTCCACCCTTCCCATCATAAAAAATACAAGAAATCTCGATTTTATGCAGCTCCCTCACTCTCCACCCCTCTCCTAATGCAAGTTAGCTCCTTATTCAAAAAAAATTGGCTTCTACATATAAAAAACAAGATTATCAACCTAAACCTAAATCATCCCACATATAAAGACAAGGAGCTGCAGCTTCATATCTGAATTTACCATAGTTGAGTACCATAAAAACTACTCTCTGAATGTATCAACATACAGATTGGTGTAATATTATCACACATGTCAAAGTGATTATGAGAAATTTGTGAACAGACAAACCACAGTACAATGCATCCTCAAACACAATTATTCTTAAGTAAACAAAGATGAATGGTACTGGCAGTTCAGTGAACCAACTGGCACGAATGAAGTCCCATAGCAACAGCTCTCCATTTCTCAACCACTGCTGGTTTTTTTGCTCGCCAGAAGACTTTACTCGAACTCGTATCATTCTGTAGATATCACCGCAGGGTAAAACATAACAACTGTCCTGCTTACATTTTTTCTCCTGCAACAAAATCTTTCTTCTCTTCCTCCATCTCCATTGTGACTGAATCACTTAGTGAACAAGAAAACATTTCTTGCATTTCATTGCATTCCATTCTTTCACACCATAAGACAAACATGGCATTTTAAATGCTCATTTGAAACAGGCCAGTTTAAACACAAATTATAAATCAGAGCAACTGATCTCGAAATTTCACCATTGATGATTGGAAGGTTCTTGGAAGCCTCCAAATATCTATCGACCTCTGTCTTGCATATACTCAACAACAGCCCTCTGGGGTATAGAATTGTAAAGGTTGACAACCCTCCGAGTGAACAAATTTCTCCTCATCTCAATCCTAAATAGCCAACCCCTTATTCTGAGGCTGTGACCCCCAACTTCTGGACTCTCCACCCAGGGGAAACATCCTCCAAGCATCTGCCCTATCAAACTCAAGAATGTTATACATTTGAATTAGATCATCTCTCATTCTTAGAAACTCTAGGGAATATAAGCCTAGTCAACTCAAACTCTCCTCATAGGACAATACCCCAACACAGGAATCACTTTAGTGAACCTTGAGCACAGAGGGAGAGCGAGGCCCATAAAAGGGTGGCAGTCGGGAGAGCAGCTCAACAGAGAGAGCGCAAGGCCCATAAAAGGCGGCAGTTGAGAGAGCAGCTCAGCAGAGGGAGAGCGAGGCCCATAAAAGGGTGGCAGTCAGGAGAGCAGCGCCCATAAAAGGGCGGCAGTCGGGAGAGCAGCTCAACAGGGAGAGAGCAGGTTCATGTTCAAAAGGCAATAAAGTAGAAATAAATCAAGTGTGACGTCACAGCCAAGCGGGTAAGTGATTGGCTGGTCGATTGGCGAGTAGTTTTTCTTTTTTCTTTATCTTTTCTTATCAGTAAGATACCTTTGGCGTTGTTACCAATTAGGTTAAGGGTTAAATCATGGCGAGAGAGCCCAGACCAGTGTCATGCCCCTCCTGTGCTATGGCACACTTCCAGTGTCCCTGACAACTACATGTGCAGGAAGCGTATCCAGCTGCAGCTCCTGACAGACTGCATTGCGGCACTGGAGCTGTGCATGGACTCATTCTGGAGCATCCGTGATGTTGAGGATGTCGTGAATAGCATGTTTAGTGAGTTGGGCACACCGCAGATAAAGGTTACATAGCCAGATAGGGAATGGGTGACCATCATGCAGACCAGTGGAAGGAAGGTAGTGCAGGGGTACCCTGCGGTCATCTCCCTCCAAAACAGATACACCACTTTGGGTACTGTTGGGGGAGATAGCTCATCAGGGAAACATAGAAAATAGATGCAGGAGTCGGTTATTCGGCCCTTCGAGCCTGCACCACCATTCATGGCTGATCATTCACCTCAGTACCCCTTGATCCCTTTAGCCGTAAGGACCATATCTAACTCCCTCTTGAATATATCCAATGAACTGGCATCAACAACACTCTGCGGTCGGGAATTCCACAGGTTAACAACTCTGAGTGAAAAAGTTTCTCCTCATCTCGGTCCTAAATGGCTTACCCCTTATCCTTAGACTGTATCCCCTGGTTCTGGACTTCCCCAACATCGGGAACATTCTTTCCGCATCTAACCTTTCCAGTCCCGTCAGAATTTTATATGTTTCTATGAGATCCCCTCTCATCCTTCTAAACTCTAGTGAATACAGGCCCAGTTGATCCAGTCTCTCCTCATATAACAGTCCTGCCATCCCGGGAATCAGTCTGGTGAACCTTCGCTGCACTCCCTCAATAGCAAGAACGTCCTTCCTCAGATTAGAAGACCAAAACTGAACACAATATTCCAGGTGATACTTGCCACCAGAGGGCACGACTGTTGGAGTCCTAATGACTCGAGAACCGAGATGAGGAAAAACTTTTTCACTCAGAGTTGTTAACCTGTGGAATTCCCGACCGCAGAGTGTTGTTGATGCCAGTTCAGGGTAGTTTAAAAGTTTGGCTGCCATGTTGTTTAGGCACTCTGGGGTTGTAATAAAGACTAAGGTCACACTAAGTTTAGCTCACAGTACTCAGCCTCGTGGACAACTTCTATACACAACAATTGGAAGGCAGCAGCAGCCAAGTCCATGGCACCAGGGGTGGCTCGGCTGCACAGGAGTGCAGGAAAAAAGAGTGAGAGAGCTATAACGATAGGGGATTCTATTGTAAGGGGAATAGATAGGCGTTTCTGCAGCCACAAACGAGACTCCAGGATGGTATGTTGCTTCCCTGGTGCAAGGGTCAAGGATGTCTCTGAGCGGCCGCAGCGCATTCTGGAGGAGGAGGAGGGTGAACAGCCAGCTGTCGTGGTTCATATAGGTACCAACGATATAGGAAAAAAAAAAACAGGATGAGGTCCTACAAGCTGAATTTAGGGAGCTAGAAGTTAAATTAAAAAGTAGAACCTCAAAAAGGTAGTAATCTCAGGATTGCTACCAGTGCCACATGCTAGTCAGGGTAGGAATTGCAGGATGGCTCAGATGAATACGTGGCTTGAGAAATGGTGCAAGGGGGAGGGTTATGCCCTAGGTGGAGTGTTTGCTAGTCCTATTGGGGAGGGTTTAAACTAAAATTGCAGGGATATGGAAATCTATGCAGGGTGGCAGAGGGAAGTAAAAAGGGGGCAGAAGCAAAAGGTAGGAAGGAGAAAAGCAAGAGTGGAGGGCAGAGAAATCAAGGTAAAAAATCAAAAAGGGCCACATTACAACATAATTCTAAAAGGACAAAGAGTGTTAAAAAAAACAAGTCTGAAGGCTCCGAGTCTCAATGCGAGGGGCATTCGTAAAAAGGTGGATGAATCGACTGCGCAGATAGCTGTTCACGGATATGATGTAATTGGGATTACGGAGACATGGCTCCAGGGTAATCAAGGCTGGGACTCAATATTCAGGGGTATTCAATATTCAGGAAGGATAGACAGGAAGGAAAAGGAGGTGGAGTAGCATTACTGGTTAGAGAGATTAACGCAATAGTAAGGAAGGACATTGGTGTGGATGATTTGGGTAGAGCTGCGAAACACCAAAGGGCAGAAAACATTAGTGGCAGTTGTGTACAGACCACCAAACAGTAGTAGGGAGGCTGGGGATGGCATCAAACAGGAAATTAGGGACGCATGAAATAAGGGTACAGCAGTTATCATGGGTGAATTAATCTACATATTGATTGGGATAACCAAACTGGTAGCAATACTGTGGAGGAGGATTTCCTGGTTTTCTCGACCAATATGTCAAGGAACCAACTGGAGAGCAGGTCATCCTAGACTGCCTTGTGTGACGAAAGGGGCTTAATTAGCAATCTCGTTGTGCGAGGCCTCTTTGGGAAGAGTGACCATAATATGGTAGAATTCTTCATTAAGATGGAAGTGGCACAATTAATTCAGAGACTAGGGTCCTGAACTTAAAGAAAGGAAACTTTGACGATATAAGACATGAATTGGCTAGGATAGACTGGCGAATGATACTTAAAGGGTTGACGGTGGATAAGCAATGGCAGACATTTAAATATCACATGGATGAACTACAACAATTGTACATCCGTGTGTGGCATAAGAATAAAAAAGGGAAGATGGCTCAACCACGGCTAACAAGGGAAATTAGGGAAGATGTTAAATCCAAGGAAAAGGCATATAAACTGGCCAGAAAAAGTAGCAAACCTGAGGCCTGGGAGAAATTTAGAATTCAGCAGAGGAGGACTAAGGGTTTAATTAGGAGGGGGAAAATAGAGTATGAGTAAGCTTGCAGAGAACATAAAAACTGACTGCAAAAGCTTCTATAGATATGTGAAGAGAAAAAGATTAGTGAAGACTAATGTGGGACCCTTGCAGTCAGAATCAGGTGAATTCATAATGGGGAACAAGGAAATGGCAGACCAATTGAACAAATACTTTGGTTCTGTCTTCACTAAGAACAGCACAAATAACCTCCCGAAAATATTAGGGGACCGAGGGTCTAGTGAGAAGGGGAAACTGAGGGAAAACCTTATTAGTCAGGAAATGGTGTTAGGGAAATTGAAGGGACTGAAGGCCGATAAATCCCCAGGGCCTGATCGTCTGCATCCCAGAGTACTTAAGGAAGTGGCCCGAGAAATAGTAGATACATTGGTGGTCATTTTCCAACATTCCATGGACTCTGGTTCAGTTCCTATGGATTGGAGGGTAGCTAATGTAACACCACTTTTTAAAAAAAGGAGGGAGAGAGAAAACAGGGAGTTATAGACCGGTTAGCCTGACAGCGGTGGTGGGGAAAATGCTGGAATAAATTATTAAAATGTAATAGCAGCGCACTTGAAAAGCAGTGACAGGATCGGTCCAAGTCAGCATGGATTTATGAAAGGGAAACATGCTTACAAATCTTCTGGAGTTTTTTGAGGATGTAACTAGTAGTGTGGATAAGGGAGAACCAGTGGATGTGGTGTATTCTGACTTTCGAAAGGCTTTTGACAAAGTCCCACACAAGAGATTAGTGTGCAAAATTAAGGCGCATGGGATTGGGGGTAATGTATTGACGTGGATAGAGAACTGGTTGGCAGACAGGAAACAGAGTGGGAATAAACGGGTCCTTTTTCGAATGGCAGGCAGTGACTAGTGGGGTGCCGCAGGGTTCAGTGCTGGGACCCAAGCTACTTACAATATACATTAATGATTTAGACGAAGGAATTGAATGTAATATCTCCAAGTTTGCAGATGACACTAAGCTGGGTGGCAGTGCGAGCTGCGAGGAGGATGCCAAGAGGCGGCAGGGGGACTTGGACAGGTTAGGTGAATGGGCAAATGCGTGGCAGATCCAGTATAATGTGGATAAATGTGAGGTTATCCATTTTGGTGGCAAAAACAGGAAGACAGATTAATATCTGAATGGTGACAGATTAGTAAAAGGGGAGGTGCAACGAGACATGGGTGTCATGGTACATCCGTCATTGAAGGTAGGCATGCAGGTACAGCAGGCAGTAAAGAAAGCAAATGGCATGCTGGCCTTCATAGCGAGGGGATTTGATTATAGGAGCAGGGAGGTCTTACTGCAGTTGTACAGGGCCTTGGTGAGACCACACCTTGAATATTGTGTACAGTTTTGGTCTCCTAATCTGAGGAAGGACGTGCTTGCTATTGAGGGAGTGCAGCGAAAGTTCACAAGCCTGATTCCCGGGATGGCAGGACTGACATATGAGGAAAGACTGGATCGGCTAGACTTATACTCACTGGAATTTAGAAGAATGAAAGGGGATCTCATACAAACGTATAAAATTTATGACGGGACTGGACAGGTAAGATTCAGGTGGAATGTTCCCGATGTTGGGGAAGTCCAAAACCAGGGGTCACAGTCTAAAGATAAGGTGTAAGCCATATACGACCGAGATGAGGAGAAACTTTTTCACCCAGAGAGTTGTGAGCCTGTGGAATTCTCTGTCACAGAAAGTTGTTGAGTCCAGTTCATTGGACATATTCAAAAGGGAGTTAGATGTGACCCTTACGGCTAAAGGGATCGGGCATATGGAGAGAAGGCAGGGATGGGGTACTGAGGTTGCATGATCAGATTGAATGAACGTGAAGGCTCAAAGGGCCGAATGGCCTGCTCCTGCACCTATTTTCTATGTTGCTATGTATCTATAAAGGCTGATACTTCAGTGCATTACTGAGGGAGTTCTGCATTGTCAGCCTTTTAACTGGTTGCGAACAGCATTCGGTCTCCAAGACAACAAATGAAACCAACTCACAAGATGTTCTATGCCTCCAAAATTGTATCAGCCACTTTGAAAGCCTTCAATTTAACATAGCATCAGTGCTGTACTGACGGAGGTGCTGATTTTCAAATGAGTCGTTAAAAAGAGAGACCCAGTATGCCCTCTGAGGTGGACATAAATGGTCTTATGGCACTTTTTGGAAAAAAAGCAGCAGAGTATTTAAAGTATCCCTCAACCAGCTCCACTAAAACAGATAGTCATTTATTTCACTGCTGCTCGTCGACCTTACCGTGCACAAATTACCAGCTACATTTGTGAAATTACGACACTGACTGGACTTCAAAAGTAGAGTACTTCATTGTCTGTGAAATGCCTTGGGATGTACATGAGTGGCATGATATAAATGCAAGTTCTTTATTTTCTTTACAATTCTTGCCAGGGATCTTTTTCTGCTTTGTCAGCCTTTTAAGTTGGTTGCAAACAGCATTTGGTCTCCTAGGCAACAAATGAAACCAACTCACGAGATGTTCTAATACTCCAAAATTGTATCAGCCACTTTGAAAGTACTTTGAAAGCTCACATAGTATTAACAAAATATAAACCAGATATCACCTCAGTGCTGCACTGGAGTGTCAGCCTAGATTTTGTGCTCAAGTCTCTGGAGTGGGACTTGAACTCACAACCTTCTGACTCAGAGGTGAGCGTGCTACCAACTGAGACGCAGCTGAAACACAAGTATTGTAATTATGCGCGTAACTCGCATCCAAAATTCTGCAATCTTTTAAGCCTGTTAATTGGTTTGCACCCAGATTACACGTTGTTCTGGGTAAAAATGCAGAGGATTCTCCAGGCCATAGATTCACTTGTTCCATACATCAGTAAAGCCAATAAGGACAAGGGTTGGACAGACAGAACAGAGAGAAAATGATCGAGTAGCTGCAGTTGTGTTAAGCCCAACTTGGTCTCTATTTCAGCCTTTTGGCAAGGAGATATTAAGAGGATTGACTAATGAGGTGGACGTTAAGGAAATCTTAAGGGAGGAGAGAGAGGTGGAGAGGCATTAAGGTGTAAGGACAGAATTCCAGATCATAGGCATAAACAGCTGAAGACACTGCTGTCAATCATGGAGTGAAGGGAGTCATTATTTGTTAAAACTATATTCATGGTACAGATTCAAGAAAGATTCACATTTATGTAGTGCCTTTCACAACCTCAGGACATCCAAAAACACTTTGCAACCAATGACTTACTTTGAAGTTTATAATATAGGAATTGCGGCAGGCATTTTGCACACAGCAAGGTCCCACAAACAACAATGAGATAAATGACCAGATAATTTTTTTAATGAAAGTGATTGGCCAGGACATCAGGGAGAACTTCCCTGCTGTTCTTCCAAATATTGCCATGGGATCTTTTACATCTTCCTGAGGGGGCAGACGAACCTTCAATTTAACATAGCATCCAAAAGACGGCACCTCCGACAGGGCCGCACTCCCTCAGTACTGGATTAGACTGCCAGTCTAGATTATGTGTTCAAGTCACTGGAGCTGGACTGCAACCCACGACCTTCTGACTCCAAGGCTAGCATGCTGCCAACTGAGCCATGGCTGACACGTGTTTCTGAGTGCAAATGCGAAGGAAACATCAGGCCATAGATTCACGAGTTGCATACTTCCCAGTGCAGTTTCCTGAGCAACATAATTTTAATTAATTTTTTTTTAAACATTATTTTATTAATCGTACCCATTATGTACATATACTCCAGTCTTATTGAAATATTACATGAAATTGTTTCCTCAAGTTATTGCAGTGCATCTTGTAGATGGTATACACTGCTGCCATGGTGTGCCAGTGGTGGAGGGAGTGAATGTTTAAGGTGGTGGATGGGGTGCCAATCAAACAGGCTGCTCTGTCCTGGATGGTGTCAAGTTTGTTGAGTGTCGTTGGAGCTGCACTCATCCAGGCAAGTGGAGAGCATTCCATCACAATCCTGACTTGTGCCTTGTAGATGGGGGAAAGGCTTTGTGAAGTCAGGAGGAGGGACACGCGCTGCAGAATACACAGCCTCTGACCTGAACATGATAAATAATAGATGCACTCAGAGATTAGACTTGTCTGCACAGCTTTAAACCATTATTATTTAGACTGTATTAACACTGCAGCTACTGTACATGTCCCCCCCATTCCTGTACTTATAATTCATTCTAATGCAGTTTTTCACGACCATAGTATTATCCTCACTCTTTTGGCAGCATAACATTCACTATCAGTACACAGTAAACACAACTTCTTGGCAGTTTTAATCACTGCACTCATTGCTATGTAAACATTTTTCGTAGATTAGATATCGGCTAGTCTATCAAATCTGTGAAAACACGCAGCAGTGCTAAATGCTTTACACTGATCAACTGAGTTAAATTAGTACTGTGCTTCAAAGACAACCAACCCTCTCCCGAGTATTTTATGCTTGAAGCTAATATTGGAGCTACAGTCATCCAGGCAAGTGGAAAGCATTCCATTACACTCCTGACTTGTGCCTTGTAGATGGTAGAATCTGATACAACAGGACCAATAACTGATTAATATATTTGGCCCACTAACTCAGTAGAAACTAAACATGTAGGTTCTCTACACATGCAACTATTCCCCAGACGCAGTTTGTAAAAAGCCCACACTAAAAACTTCCCATATGTGGAAGCACAATGCACAGTGGGACAGGATTCAAATGCTGAGTTGCAAACTAAGGGCTCAATTTTCCACAGGAGTTGCTCCGTTTTTTTTTGAAGTAGGCTGCTTTTTCTGGCCTAACTTAAAAATCCCCAGTTTCCCCAATTAATTTGCATCAGCATAACTCACTTAGTTACGTTTTTTTTAGGTTAGTTTTTTTTCTCAAAAGAGGGTGTTACCAGCTACCTATGCCAGTTCTGCCCATTTAGGCAACTTTGGCCAGCTAATAGTTACTCCATTTCTACTTAGGTCAGCGTATGTGGCCACTTGAGAAAACCCTTGCGGAGAGTTAAAGAAATCGGCGCAGGTAAGTACATCGGAGGCCATTCAGCCTGGGATAGGACCAGGAAGCGGAGAGGACCTGGACCTGAACCAACCAAGCCTTATCCTTTGTAATGTTTTCAAACAAAAACTAACAATTCTATAAGAAATAAAAATTTGAAGTCCTGCCTTCATCATAAAACTGCAATTCACCTTTCTGCACTCTGCCCGGGAAGGCAACGGGCCGGTGCAGGAGGCCTCTCGGCCTGAGCTCGGGGCGGGACTACGCTCTAGGAGGCCACTCGGCCTGGGCTAGGGGCAGGAGGGAGTGAACTAGCCGGCATAGGGATTCAACGGAGAGGCTGAAAAAGGAACATTTAATGCAGTGAGCGCATCACAACAACTATTCAGTTAGGAGGTTAGAATTAGTCTGACAAAATGGTGTCTTATATAAGAAAAGTTTTCTTCAAAGTCAAGTCTTTTTCTTCTTTTTTTCTTCTTCAGAAATTCCAGCCAACAAGGAGTCTCAGCTGAGCTGAGTAATGCAATGCATTAAAAAAAATCCTGGGTTTTTACAAAACTCTCCAGGAAACAAAGTAACAAAAACACATTAGACCTGATTCTGCTTTGCAAAGTTGAAAGCAGACAGAGGTATGGCTTGGATGATGCTCATTTTCTTCTTTCTCCAATCTGCACACACACTGAAATAAATTTCATGCTGTTTGACCCATGATTGAAACCGACTCTAATCAAGGTCTAGTTCCCATGTGTCCATTCCAGCTTCCTTGATTCTGAGGCCCAGCTCTCACATCTCAAAATCTTGCCTCCTCTATTGTTTGATCACCTGACACTTGTGGGTGCGCATGCGTGACCATCACAATTCTCCACTGCGCATGTGCAGACGTCCCGGCACATTTTCCAGCGCAGAACGCAAGCTTCACCCCCACCCTCCACCGAGTCGACTGGCCACGCTGCGCGGCTACAGTGAAGAGGCCAGACAGCGGCCAAAGTTGGAACATTTTTTTCCGGATCATCTCAGGACATACTTAAGCAGCGCAACTCAGGTAAGTACGCTGAAAAACGGGCTCAGCCAAAATTGAGCCAGGAGTGAACACATTTCAAACCAGTTAGGTCAGCTTTAGCAATATTGTCACATGCAAAGATCTACAAATGAATCCACCTATCAGCATTCTACTGCCTGTCCTATGTCTATCAAGCTCAGACACATTGAAATTGTTGCATTGCAGCCCACATGCATGCTCAACTCAAACCATATTACAGATTTAGTCACAGAATGGATGATCCTTTTCTGCTGTGTTAATCTTTAAAAAGACCAAGATTCTAAAAAAGAGGATACTTAGCAATATATTTCCCCCTTCAAACCAGCTGGCCTCCATAGGATAACTGCATCAGTGAAAAGATACAATGCAACATCCTATTGCCATAGGAAATATGCTGATCAGCAGCCTCAATGTTCAGCTGCGGTTTAAAGCACACAGCTATACTTTTGAATGTACAGTACTTCTATGAGTGTGCTCAGAAAAATGAATCCAAACTAGAGTCCTCTACAGAAAGGGAAATGTAAGTAACAGTATAAACCCTACGATTCTGACAGTTGTTCAAAAGCTATTTTTCCCTGAATATATCTAAAAGACGGTGAACAAGTCTTGTAACAAAATACATGAGAACTTATTTAAGGCACCCGTCAATTTCTGTGGTTCCAAAACTGCTACGCTATTTTCAAGGTATATCTGCAATACAAAATAGGATAACAAGTTATCGAAGAAAAGCTGCATTTTTTTCCTCAATAGAAACAAGGACTGCAAACATAAAACAAAGTAGTCTCTGCACCAAACAGCTGGGCTGTTAAGGAACGGAACTAACCTGTGTCAGCATCTGAGGGAAAATGGCAGGAAGATACTCCTGAAAACAGCTGGGCTGCTCAGGAAACACATAAACCAGTATCAGAATGTAGAGTCAATAGAGAGAAACAACATTCAATTTATTGCAATTGCAACGAGGTCAAATGAAAAATCAAATAAGTCACTAATCATTTTTTTAAATCGTCTGCAATAAGATGCATGACAATGGCCTATCTGGCTTGCCATGTGTTCAGAATGTATTTGAGTATACCCTCAGGCTGTGAACATAAATGTTCTTGTGTGTGCATCCACTTTGTCACTTATGCACAATATACATGAATATATTTCCATTAAATCACTTTTGCTGAACAGGCTTGACCTCAGTTCTTTGGTATTGGACACCTGCAGTACACCTGTCCACTGGGAACCAGTTATGGACCCGATTCATGGATGAAACACTTCAAACTGCTTGAATAAATACAGATCATATCCCCTCCTTTATAAAATGTATAGATTAGATTTTCTCCTATTTCTGTATGACATGGCTTTTGAGACTCAAGTCACAAATAAGCACAAAATCGAGGCAAACGCTCCAGTGCAGATGATAGTCAGCTAATGATTCAGAAAACTTTACAGCTTCTGGACTCAACATAGAGTTCAACAATTTCAGACCATAACCTCTGCCCATATTTGGCTCCCTCCCCACCCTCCGATCTTATGTAATGTTTTTCTCTGTCTCCCATGGCAGCTGGTAATTATTCTGCCATTCACACCCTATCTAGACTTCCCTATTTCTAACTTCTGCCATTTCCATTTCAAGTCAGCTCATCATCCCTTTTGGCTCTCTAATCTCTCCTGTCTTCCACCCTATCACAGACCTTCCCCTTCCCCTTCCCCTTTCAATGCTCCTTAAGAATCCATTCATTTCAAACGAAAGGGTCATTGACCGGAAATGTTAATTCTGTTTTTCTCTCCACAGATGCTGCCTGACCTGCTGAGATTTCCAACATTTTCTGTTTTTATTTCAGATTCCAGCATCCGCAGTATTTTGCTTCTGATTCAGAAAACTACCTGCCTTTATATTGCCAGGTTAAAAATAATGCCTTAATGTCAAAGATTCACTTCAAAAACACAGTACCAAATAGAGACAGATTAGTAAAATAACAACCAAGACCATTACAGGCACAGCTAAAAAATAAAACTTCTCTGTTCAGGCTAACTTCCATTATCCAGAACTACCCCTCGTCCAGAACCATTCCTGGCATCCGGGTGGCACATGCGCAGAACTCCGACATGAACAAATCGAAGTTCTTCCTCGCTGCCAACTCCCACAAATCGCTGGCCTGACCCCGCCATCCACCACCAGCCCCCCAACCCCCCCCCCAACCATGATCACTCTGCCAGCCCCAAGCCAGTCAGCCCCGATATCCCCTTGCTCAATACCTGTACCATCCAATTTAACGTGACCACCCCTTGTCCGGAAAAATCCCTTATCCAGAACAGGCCAGGTCCCGAGAGTTCCGGATAAGGGAGGTTCAACCTGTAGTATTGGCCCCATGAAGTAAGCCAAAGCTGCAGTCCACAGAACTTTGAGTTCTCTCTCGCTCTCCCTCCCTATGTTCACACACCATGAAATACATTCAGCACTTTAATTGTAAAATGTGTCCCTTTTAACTTCAGGTATGTCTGGAGAGTGTTTTAAGATTTTGGTTATGTTCAAATAAATCAAAAAAAGCACCAGATGTCACCAGAAATACATAATTATTTGTCATGACACGTCAATAACCTGTTAAATTTGGTAAACACAAAGCTTGTTTTAACAGCTGGATGATTAAATGGTTAGTTTGTCATAATACCTCATTAAATAAATGCTATTGTGCAAAGTTACACAGTTAAGTGTGCCAAAACATCAACATGTCTCTGGCCTTGGAGACTTCAATTTACCTTGACCCTGATTTCTAACCTTTGCTCACAATTAATGCGTAAATGAGGAATGAAAATGAAAAACATGCAGCCATAACAAAGCACATTGTCTATGCAGATTTGAATGATAGAAGTGGAGTCACAGAAGGCTATGCAACAGGAAGCAGTCACAAAAATAGGAAAGGGCTCAGGTTTAAAAGTGGCAGTTACCACAAGCAGCAGCCAAAATATACAGAAAAACGGATACACTAATTGCATCACTTGAAGTACATATACAAAAGAGAAACAAGAGAGAATTCAGCACACACCACCACTGTGCCACTTTCACAAACACGAGTTATCTTCCCACATTCAAACCCCTTCTTATCCCAGATTTTTTTTTGGGGGGGGGGGGGGGGGAGAAGGGGAGAGGGATGGGGGCGGGGGGTCAAGTCCAGAGAAAGTTGTGTCCATTCGACTCGCAACAACATTCTTCACTTGCCTAGTGCCAGGCTGCAATGAGCAGACAAGTACCCTTGCCATCGCAGTTCTATGGGCTCTATTTTCGCCACCATTGGGCGGCGTTTTTTTGGTGTCTTCTGATTTTTTTTTGAGCAATCATGATTTTGAAATGTTCCTCAAAGTTTGTACGCTGGCGGCGACCATCACCGGCAGTTTTTTGTACGCAAGATTTTTTGACGCAGGTCTGGTTGAAAACTGATGTCGGTGCATTTTTTGGCCCTTTAACCTATTTTCGCCAACAACTATTTTTTTCAGGATGGCCTTAAGCACAGATCAGAAAAGCCCTACGTTAACTGAAAGAAATCGACACTGAGTATATTTGAGTTTTTACAGCGAGTGAAGATGACAATTTAAAACACAAATTCATGATTTTTGCAGAGGGAAATCAGAAAATAACTCAAAGTTCATTTTTCCCCACAGAATGTTTTTGGGAATGGGCAAATTACAATTCTACTCCACCACACCATTGAACCTCTGCTCACTGGGCTCCAGGCCCGGGTCGGAGGAGTGCCGGCCGGATCACTCCCTCAGCCGGACACAAGCACAGGAGCTCGGCGCTTGGATTCCACACCCCCCCCCCCGCCCCACAGGGCTCAGCTTGTAAAGAAGCCCCAGGGGGGAGGGGAGGGGCAGGGAGAATCTAAGCACCGAGCCAGTGTTTCTGTCCAGCCACTCCGAACTGTGCATCAGAGATGGCACAACACAGTAGCAAACATAGGCATTTTAGCACAAGCTATAATTAAAGTGCCATAAATCTCTGTGCGTTGCGTCTCCATAGAGACAGAGCTTAGTGTTGCACATGCGCGCAGACCAGGGTGTGGTCCGTTCTGCTAGGGCGTCACCCAGCAAAGGTGAGGATGTGCTGTGCTTCAGTAAGTCTCACAATAATAATAAGTTAAGAATAATAATTATGGGTGCACATTTTACTATGCCTCATGTAGCAAGGTTGGTTTACATGCATGGCATATGGAGGCGACGACTACGATGACGCAGTTGTCGCATGAACCAGATAGCTCGGGCATTACTGGGGAGGCCATACCCTGATCTAATCTTACAGGGACAGGGGCTCATATCTACAGCTGAGCATTTGCAGGCTGCGATTTAGAAAGGAGGTCATCACTGAGATCTGCCAGTTAGTCAGGTCAGCCATACAGACAAGAAATGGCAGGAGGACTGCTTTACCTATGGAAGAAGTGAAGGTCACTGCAGCACTTGCCTTTTATGCTTCTAGCTCATTTCAAGCAGCAACTGAGGACATGTGCAGCATTTCGCAGCACGCCATACATTGCTGCAGTCGACAGGTGACTGCTGCACTGTATGCCAAAAGGGACCACCAGTTCATCAATTTCCCTATGACCACGCCACGATGTCTCCGCATGACCCTACAAATCCCCTGGGAGGACAGATGCACCAACATTAGTGTCCTTGACCAGGCCAACATCCCCAGCATTGAAGCAGTGACCACACTTGATCAGGCCACATTGTCTGCATGCCAGACACGAGACTCCCAAGGCAAGCACTCTACTCGAACTCCTTCACGGTAAACGAGCCAAAGGTGGGTAGAGGAAATGTTACAAGGACACCCTCAAAGCCTCCCTAATAAAGTGCAACATCCCAACTGACACTATTGGAGTCCCTGGCCAAAGACCGCCCTAAGTGGAGGAAGTGTGACCGGGAGGGCGCTGAGCACCTCGAGTCTCATCGTTGAGAGCATGCAAAAATTAAGCGCAGGCAGCAGAAAGAGGCAAACCTGTCCCATCCTCCCTTACCCTCAACGACTATCTGTTCCACCTGTGACAGGGACTGTGGTTCTCGTATTGGTCTGTTCAGCAACCTAAAGACTCATTTTAAGAGTGAAAGCAAGTCTTCCTCGATTCCAAGGGACTGCCTATGATGATGATGAATGCGAGACAGGGCTGTGGAGCCAGAATTGCTGGCTTCCCAAAAGGAACAAGGTGCGATCGACTGTACCCACATCGCCTTGAGAGCATCTTTGAACGACTGAGGTTTATTGCAAAAGGAAAGGGTTCCATTCCCTAAATGTGCAGTTCATCTGTAACAATCCACATTGGATCATGGCAATGGATGCCAAATACCCAAGTAGCATCCACGATGCTTTCATCCGACTTGAGAGGTTTATATCCACCATGTTTCAGGAGCTGCCAGAAGGGCACAGCTGGTTTGCTCAGGGAAAAAGGGTACGGGCTCTCCACCTGACTTATGACACCCCCGCCCTCTCAACGTAATTCCCGCACTGAGCTGGAGCGTCGGTACAACATGTTGCACATAACGACACAGAGCATCATAAAGCGGACAATTAGCATACAGAAGCAGCTTTACAGATGTCTGGACCACTCTGAAGGCTACCTGCAATGCGCCCCTCACCACGTCGATCAGTTGACTGTCGTGTGCTGCCTGCTGCACAACTTGGCCATCATGAGGGGCCAGGCACTGGACATTGAAGATCCTCCTGAGGGGAGAGGGGGGGGGGGTGGGGGGAGAAGAAGGGAGGAAGAGGACAACGAGGTGGCTGACAATGAGGTCGAGGAGGAGGAGGAGGAGGAGCAGGAGGACAACGAACCCATGCCACCACCTCAACCCGCAGGACGACGGCGGAGGAAGAGGTTTCGTGCACCTATAGCCATAGCTAAAGACTTGCGCCAGCGGCTAATCCCTGATCGCTTTGCTGCCTGAAGGCTAAATGGCACGACAGTGTTGACTCTTTGCACCCGTTAGTGTGAAAAAATAATGTACATCATATGTATGTAATGTTGCGTTGGTTTATATTGCTTTTATTCAAAAAATAATGTACATGATAATACGTAATGTTGTGTTGGCTTATGTTGCTTTAATTCAAAAAATGTGCAGGATTCTGTTTAAATTTTTAAAATAATTAGGTTTATTAAACATTTGAACAATTTTACTTAACTTTAATAAAACAATTTGCATCAAACTTTAAACTTTTCAATGAAGAAAACAACAAGTAGCAATAACAAACTCTAGCTACAGCCATCTCTCCTCCCCCTTATTCAAAGACCTTAGCGCTGTGCGCCCCTCTTGCCGTCTCTACCCCGACCCGTGCCCGTTGTCTCAGACTTCAACTTCTTCACTCTGACCTTAAGGTTTTTTCTGCTTTCTGCGCGAAGGCGCATTTGTTGTTGGTGGGGTTGGACAGGGACAGACAGAGCAGACGGCATTGTGGAAGGCTCGGGTTCCTCTTTGGACTCTTCTTCAGCCTGTGGTCAACCCACGGCACACTACCCGAGGTTGGTCTGCGGATTGGAAAGTGAGTGTCGGCAGTTGATGCTGCCAATTGCTGTTGGGCAATGACAGCCTGGGTGTGTCCACTTATTGCAGCAGCTATCTCAGACATTCCCTCCCTAATTTGTCCCGACACTGCACCAGCTGCCTCCGACATTCCTTCCCTAATCTCCAACATCCCCTCCCTCATCTGTCCCGACACGGCTCCCATTCCGCCAGGCAGTGTTGCTACTTCTACTGAAAGTCCCACTAATTCTACCCTCACCCCACCCATGGTGGCCACGAGCGATCTGGTTAGTTCAATGCTCTCCCTACTCATTCCCATGACCTGTCCTATAGCCCCTGCTTCCTGCATTTCAGGTTGCGCTCTCCTTCCCACCCTCCTCGGCCATCTCCCAGGTGTGGCTTGCTGCAACCCACTGGGACCCGCAGCCTCAGACTCTACCCCATGAAATGTCACCGGTTGTATTGCTCAGCAAATGGCTTGACGTCCTCAGGGGGTTCACCAGCTCAGTTGCAATGTAACCATATCATTGGGGTCTTCCTGCTGTCCTTCATTGTCCAGCTCATCCTCGTCCTGAAGTTGAATATCTGGACTGACAGCTTCCTGATCTTCTGCTTCAACTTCTATCTGTTCCTGATGCAAAACATCTGCAAAAATAACAGAGCAGATGTTTGGTTAGCAGCAGGGGAGGGGGCAGGGTGACAGGAGTATGCAGCAAGGCTTATCCTCTCTTGGTAACCTGAGCACAACATTCACATTGCTGGTTGATCTTCTCTTGCGAGATTTAATCATATCAGCGATCCTCTATTCCACGGCTGTGAGTTGCAGCCCACTTGGCACGCCTCCTCCAGTTTTTGACTGTGACACCTTCCTCTGCAAAGATGAAAATAGAACTTTTTCAAGAGAGGGTCCTTTTACTGTGGTAGCCCCACACACACACACACACACACGTCACATTTACAAATGTAATTGCAGTGCATAAATACTTACAATAACTGCTTGGCCAAGGTCCTGCCACTTCTTTTTGACCTGCGTGCCGCTTCTCGGGGTCATGGCCACTGCATTAAAACTCTTTTGCAACTTGGTCCCAAAGCTTTGCTAGTAGAGAGGGTTTCAGTTTCTTTTATCTATTCTTCCTTTGTTCTCCAAGCACATCCATCTCCTCTCAATGATTGATGTCTACCAGGGGCTCAATTTCTTCTGCTTGAAATCGCTTGGCCCTTCCCTCTTCCCCTGGATCCATCTTTTGCAGCTAAAATTTAAATGTCCAGATCCAGCTCCGATCCCAATGTGTTCTCACAAGCTGCAGATCCAGACCAGGAAGTTCACTGTGGATGCACGGACACACCCGTCACATGGAAAAAAAAATGTTTTAATCCAGCACATGCTCACTGACTTTTTGGCACACACTTGAAGCTCCACACCCAGATTTGATTTCAGGTACCGCAGTGCCAAAATTACATTTTACTTTGGCAGAATTGTATTTTTTTTCCGGCACAAACGGGCAAAAAAAAATCAGTTGTACATCATCCTGGGCATCAAAAAGGAAAATAGAGCCCTATGCTTTTAAAATCACTGACTTAGTTTTTGCCTTTTTGATATAGCAGCAAGTTTGCATTTTGTGTTAAATACTTTTGTAGAGTCAGAGGAGTGAAGAGCTTGGGAAAAGAATGGAGAGTTGGGAGTTGCAGTGGGAGAGACTACAGAGATAGGGAGGGGCCAAGACACGAAAGGATTTAAACACCAGATGAGAATTTTAAATAAGACACAGACCTGAAGCCAATGTAGGTGAGAGAACAGGGATGATGACCAAGCAGGACTAGGTTAGGGATAGGATGCAGCTAACAGATGTTTTGGTGAACTGAAGTGTATAAAAGGTGCAAGATGGGAACAGCAGTTAAATAATTGATTCTGGAAGTGACAAAGGCATGAACGAGGGTTTCTGTGGCAAATTGACTCAGGTAGGAGCAAAGTCAAACAATCTTATGGAATTACATGTGGAAGGTCTTTGGAATTAAGAAGATATGGGGTTGGAAGCTCAGGGTGCTATGATTGCTATCAGCATAGTTCAACCCAAGACAGCGGCCTGGGAGGAGGATGGAGTTGGTGGCAAGGGAGTACAATTTGTGGTGGGGGTCAAAGACTATGGGCCCAAGTTTCCACATGATAAAAAACGGGCACCCCTCCGAGCTGGGCGCCCGTTTTTCGCGCCTAAAACGGCGCCGGAAAAAAAACGAGCGATTCTGGAGCGTTCTGCAGCTCCTTGTCTGCTTGGCGCGGTGCGGAGCCTACACTCGCGCCGATTTTGTAAGTGGGAGGGGGCGGGTACTATTTAAATTAGTTTTTTTCCTGCCGGCAACGCTGCACGTGCGCGTTGGAGCGTTCGCGCATGCTCAGTGTGAAAAAAACATTGGCACTCGGCCATTTTTGTAGTTCTTTATAGCCGTTTAGTTTTTGAACATTTTTTAATAAAAGTACATTGCCATCAGCACAGAGGCTTCTTGTAGCAGTGAGAAGGGTGCAGGAAGCCTCAGAAAGTTGAGGCAGCCGTTTCCCGACGACCTCCCCCTTTTGCCGTCGGGAAATGGCTCCTCAATTTCTGAGGCTTCCTGCAGCCTTCTCTCTTTCCCACCAGCCGTCTGGAACGGCTCCATTCCCTTCACCCCGCGTTCGGTTAGCTCCCTCCCTCCCTTCTCCCCCCGCCCCCGCGTTCGTCGGCTCCCTCCCCTTCCCTCCGCCGGCTCCCTTCCCTTCCCTCTCTCCCTCCTTCCGCGCGTTCGTCGGCTCCCTTCCTCTCCTCTCCTCTCCTCTCCTCTCCTCTCCTCTCCTCTCCTCTCCTCTCCTCTCCTCTCCTCTCCTCTCGCGTGGGCTCCCTTCCCTCCCCCCCCCCCCGCGTTTGGTCGGCTCCCTCCTCGCCCGCGTTCGGTCGGCTCCCTCGTTTTGTGAGGCTTGCTGCACCATTCTTCCTGGCTGAAGCACTTTCACACAGGTAGGAAGATGGTTTATTTAATCTTTTCTTTGCTTAGAAATGTTTATTCAGGTTGGATTTATTTGTATAATATTTGTATAAGTATAAATAAGGATTTACTGTAGAATTTAATGAGTTCCCTTCACCCCCTCCCCCCCCCCACCACCTCGTTCTGGACGCCTGATTTGTAACCTGCGCCTGATTTTTTAATGTGTAGAACAGGTTTTTTCAGTTCTACAAAATTTTCACTGTGGAAACTTTCAAATCAGGCGTCAGTGGCCGGACACGCCCCCTTTTGAAGAAAAAATTCTGTTCCAAAGTAGAACTGTTCTACCTGACTAGAACTGCAGAAAAAAAAAAATGTGGAGAATTTCAAATTCTAAGATAGTCTGTTCTCCACCAGTTGCTCCTAAAAATCAGGCGCAAATCATGTGGAAACTTGGGCCCTAAAGCTCTGATGTTCCCAATTGTTAGCTGGAAGAAGTTCTCGCTCATCCAAGAATGAATGTTGAACATGTGGAGGTCGAGAGAGGCGATAGCGAACTAGAGCTAGGTATCATAGTACATATCGAAGCTGCCCTCATGTGTATAATGTTGTCAAGAAGCAACATGGAGAAGAGGAAAAGGATGGATCCTTAAAGCATTCTGGAGGTGACTGCGCAGGGGTGGAACAAGAAACCATTGCTAAAGTTGCTCTGGCTACAATCAGGTAACCCAGAGTTGAATCAAGCAAGGGCAGTCCCAGGGAACTGGACTACGAAAGAGAGGTTTTGGACAAGGATGGTGTGGTTAACCTTGCTGAAGGCTACAGAGAAGTCGAGAATGTCAAGAAAGGATAATGCATGATCCTTAGAAGGATGTTCCAATTTCATGACGCATGGAGATTGATTATTAATTTGTAACTGCAGTTATCTCCCTATTTTTCCTTTCTTGGGATGTGAGCAACACATCTTTATTGCTTATCCCGAGTTGCCCCGAGGGCATTGAGTTGTCACTTACTTTGTGTGACATTGGAGCCACATGTAGGCCATACAGGGTAGGCATGACAGGGTCCCTTCCCCGAGGACATTAGTGTGCCATTTGAGTTTTTAACAACAATTTAACATCTTTCATTGTCATTTAGTAGTACCACCCTATAAGTTATCAGATTAATTGAACTCAATTCCATAACTTGGAGGGATTTGAATACTCAGCCTCTGGTTTGTTCACCCAGCACCACAGCCTTAAGACTACGCACTAAAGCACTAAAGCAAGATCCTGCAGATCTGTGTTAGATTTCTAAAGTAAGACAGCACCAGAGCAATCACGACATCTGCATCTTAGCTTCAATTGTCCAACAGTACTACATTTCAAAAGGAACAATATTTAGCTTGAAAAGGTGTTGTAAAGCCAAGTTTTTAAATCCATATCCTTGGTTTCCCAACAGCCATTCCTGCAGTCAGCTGTTTGAATAATACTGACAGGGATTATAACGACAAAACAGTAGAGTGTGGAACTAGGAAATTCAGTCAGAATTAGCAAAGTATTGTGTGTATCAAAGATTATCTGCGTGTTAAGCAAGATTGCTAAATATACAAAACTGAATTTTATGGAAGTCCAACATCCCAATAAATAGGAATGCAGCCAGCCACACTCGCAGCACCTTTAGAAATCAAGCTATTGCATTGACTTTCTGCTGCCTTGACACTGGTTATTCATTTACTTGTCCAAAAGTTATGAATTATTTACCATCATAGCTTCTCTAGCCTCTTCTAAACAATCAGATTGTATTCTGTGAAATGTCAACCTAATCTTCACCAGTAGTTTGAAAGGACCAAAGGCAAAAATATTCAGGGCTACTGTGACTTTTCACTGCTACAGAAATGCCAGCAGCAGTGCTGGCGAAATTGCCCAAATCCTCATGAAACAAGTCATCTTGAAGACAGAAAGTACAGAGGAGATTTAATAAAGGGAATCAGAGGGCCAAAGAGAGAGTATTAGAATAGATTTGTGGCTAGCATAAAAGGAAACCCAGAAGTCTTTTATACGTAAATAAATAGCAAAAGGGTAGTCTAAGGAAGGGTGGGGCCGATTGGGGATCAAAAAGGACATCTTGTGGAGGCAGAGGACATGGCTGGGTTACTAAGGGCCCAACTTTCGGCTTCAGTTGCTCCTGATTTTTTGGAGCAACTGGTGTAGAACGGAGTATCTTAGAAATTCAAATTCTCGGCATTTAGTTTGCTCCAGTTCTAGTCAGTTAGAATAGTTTCACTTTGGAACAGAATTTTTTTTCAAAAGGGGGCGCGTCCGGCCACTTACGCCTGTTTTCAAAGTTTCGGCAGTGAAAACTTACTCCAAACTAACTTAGAATGGAGTAAGTGAAGATTTTTGTACGCTCGAAAAAACCTTGTCTACACTTTAGAAAATCATGCGTAGGTTACAAATCAGGTGTAGGGAATGGGGGAGGGGGGATTTAAAGGGAAGTTTACAAACATTAAACACTTCAGTTTTACAAATAAAGAGCCATCATCAATAATAAATGATAAAATCATCAATAAATCAATCAAAAAAAAGAAGAATTTAAAAAAAATCAATAAATAAAACATTTTCGACTTACCGACTGCAGCACCGAGAGCCCTCCAACAGCATGCTGGGATGCCCCCTCCCCCGCGTGTCTCTGTCTGTCTGTGTGTGTGAGGGGAGGGGGAGGAGGCGGGTAGAGGGAGGGGAGGGGAGAGAGGAAAGGGGAATGGGGGGGGGGGGGGAAGAGAGAGAGAGGAAAGGGGAAAGGGGGGGTGAGAGAGAGAAGGGGAAAGGGGGGGTGAGAGAGAGAAGGGGAAAGGGGGGGTGAGAGAGAGAAGGGGAAAGGGGGGGTGAGAGAGAGAAGGGGAAAGGGGGGGTGAGAGAGAGAAGGGGAAAGGGGGGGTGAGAGAGAGAAGGGGAAAGGGGGGGTGAGAGAGAGAAGGGGAAAGGGGGGGTGAGAGAGAGAAGGGGAAAGGGGGGGTGAGAGAGAGAAGGGGAAAGGGGGGGTGAGAGAGAGAAGGGGAAAGGGGGGGTGAGAGAGAGAAGGGGAAAGGGGGGGTGAGAGAGAGAAGGGGAAAGGGGGGGTGAGAGAGAGAAGGGGAAAGGGGGGGGGAGAGAGAGAAGGGGAAAGGGGGGGAGAGAGAGAAGGGGAAAGGGGGGGAGAGAGAGAAGGGGAAAGGGGGGGAGAGAGAGAAGGGGAAAGACGGGAGAGAGAGAAGGGGAAAGGGGTGGAGAGAGAGAGAAGGGGAAAGGGGGGGGAGAGAGAGAAGGGGAAAGGGGGGGAGAGAGAGAGGGGAAAGGGGGGGAGAGAGAGAAGGGGAAAGGGGGGGAGAGAGAGAAGGGGAAAGGGGGGAGAGAGAGAAGGGGAAAGGGGGGGAGAGAGAGAAGGGGAAAGGGGGGGAGAGAGAGAAGGGGAAAGGGGGGGAGAGAGAGAAGGGGAAAGGGGGGGAGAGAGAGAAGGGGAAAGGGGGGGAGAGAGAGAAGGGGAAAGGGGGGGAGAGAGAGAAGGAGAAAGGGGGGGGAGAGAGAGAAGGGGAAAGGGGGGGAGAGAGAGAAGGGGAAAGGGGGGGAGAGAGAGAAGGGGAAAGGGGGGGAGAGAGAGAGAAGGGGAAAGGGGGGGAGAGAGAGAAGGGGAAAGGGGGAAGAGAGAGAAGGGGAAAGGGGGGGAGAGAGAGAAGGGGAAAGGGGGGGGGAGAGAGAGAAGGGGAAAGGGGGGGAGAGAGAGAAGGGGAAAGGGGGGGAGAGAGAGAGAAGGGGAAAGGGGGGAGAGAGGAAGGGGAAAGGGGGGGAGAGAGAGAGAAGGGGAAAGGGGGGGAGAGAGAGAAGGGGAAAGGGGGGGAGAGAGAGAAGGGGAAAGGGGGGGAGAGAGAGAAGGGGAAAGGGGGGAGAGAGAGAAGGGGAAAGGGGGGGAGAGAGAGAGGGGAAAGGGGGGAGAGAGAGAAGGGGAAAGGGGGGGAGAGAGAGAAGGGGAAAGGGGGGGAGAGAGAGAAGGGGAAAGGGGGGAGAGAGAGAAGGGGAAAGGGGGGGAGTGAGAGAAGGGAAAGGGGGGGAGAGAGAGAAGGGGAAAGGGGGTGAGAGAGAGAAGGGGAAAGGGGGGGGAGAGAGAGAAGGGGAAAGGGGGGGTGAGAGAGAGAAGGGGAAAGGGGGGGAGAGAGAGAAGGGGAAAGGGGGGGAGAGAGAGAAGGGGAAAGGGGGGGGAGAGAGAGAAGGGAAAGGGGGGAGAGAGAAGGGAAAGGGGTGAGAGAGAGAAGGGGAAAGGGGGGGAGAGAGAGAGGGGAAAGGGGGGGAGAGAGAGAAGGGGAAAGGGGGGGGAGAGAGAGAAGGGGAAAGGGGGGGGAGAGAGAGAAGGGGAAAGGGGGGAGAGAGAGAAGGGAAAGGGGGGGAGAGAGAGAAGGGGAAAGGGGGGGAGAGAGAGAAGGGGAAAGGGGGGGAGAGAGAGAAGGGGAAAGGGGGGGAGAGAGAAGAAGGGGAAAGGGGGGAGAGAGAGAAGGGGAAAGGGGGGGAGAGAGAGAAGGGGAAAGGGGGGGAGAGAGAGAAGGGGAAGGGGGGGAGAGAGAGAGAAGGGGAAAGGGGGGGAGAGAGAGAGAAGGGGAAAGGGGGGGGAGAGAGAGAAGGGAAAGGGGGGGAGAGAGAGAAGGGGAAAGGGGGGAGAGAGAGAAGGGGAAAGGGGGGGAGAGAGAGAAGGGGAAAGGGGGGGCAGAGAGAGAAGGGGAAAGGGGGGAGAGAGAGGAAGGGGGAAAGGGGGGAGAGAGAGAAGGGGAAAGGGGGGGAGAGAGAGAAGGGGAAAGGGGGGGAGAGAGAGAAGGGGAAAGGGGGGGGAGAGAGAGAAGGGGAAAGGGGGGGAAGAGAGAGAAGGGGAAAGGGGGGGAAGAGAGAGAAGGGGAAAGGGGGGAGAGAGAGAAGGGAAAGGGGGGGAGAGAGAGAAGGGGAAAGTGGGGGGAGAGAGAGAAGGGGAAAGGGGGGAGAGAGAAGGGGAAAGGGGGGGAGAGAAGGGGAAAGGGGAAGAGAGAAGGGGAAGGTGGGGGGCAGAGAAGGGGAAAGGTGGGGGGGCAGAGAAGGGGAAAGGTGGGGAGGGGGGGAAGAGAAGGGGAAAGGTGGGGAGGGGGGGGAAAGAGAAGGGGAAAGGTGGGGAGGGGGGAAAAGAGAGAGGAACTCTGGTTGGAAGCATAAACTCCCCGTCCTTTTATTTTTGGATGCGCAATCCCTTTAAGAACAAGGGAAGAGGCATGGGCGTGAGGGGTCAGAGGTCCAGTAAGGAGGAGGAACTGAGGGAAATCCTTATTAGTCGGGATATTGTGTTGGGGAAATTGATGGGATTGAAGGCCGATAAATCCCCAGGGCCTGATGGACCTGCATCCCAGAGTACTTAAGGAGATGGCCTTGGAAATAGCGGATGCATTGACTGTCATTTTCCAACATTCCATTGACTCTGGATCAGTTCCTATCGAGTGGAGGGTAGCCAATGTAACCCCACTTTTTAAAAAAGGAGGGAGAGAGAAAACAGGGAATTATAGACCGGTCAGCCTGACCTCAGTAGTGGGTAAAATGATGGAATCAATTATTAAGGATGTCATAGCAGCGCATTTGGAAAGAGGTGACATGATAGGTCCAAGTCAGCATGGATTTGTGAAAGGAAATCATGCTTGACAAATCTTCTGGAATTTTGTGAGGATATTTCCAGTAGAGTGGACAAGGGAGAACAGTTGATGTGGTATATTTGGACTTTCAGAAGGCTTTCGACAAGGTCCCACACAAGAGATTAATGTACAAAGTTAAAGCACATGGGATTGGGGGTAGTGTGCTGACATGGATTGAGAACTGGTTGTCAGACAGGAAGCAAAGAGTAGGAGTAAATGGGTACTTTTCAGAATGGCAGGCAGTGACTAGTGGGGTACCGCAAGGTTCTGTGCTGGGGCCCCAGCTGTTTACACTGTACATTAATGATTTAGACGAGGGGATTAAATGTAGTATCTCCAAATTTGCGGATGACACCAAGTTGGGTGGCAGTGTAAGCTGCGAGGAGGATGCTATGAGGCTGCAGAGTGACTTGGATAGGTTAGGTGAGTGGGCAAATGCATGGCAGATGAAGTATAATGTGGATAAATGTGAGGTTATCCACTTTGGTGGTAAAAACAGAGAGACAGACTATTATCTGAATGGTGACAGATTAGGAAAAGGGGAGGTGCAACGAGACCTGGGTGTCATGGTACATCAGTCATTGAAGGTTGGCATGCAGGTACAGCAGGCGGTTAAGAAAGCAAATGGCATGTTGGCCTTCATAGCGAGGGGATTTGAGTACAAGGGCAGGGAGGTGTTACTACAGTTGTACAGGGCCTTGGTGAGGCCACACCTGGAGTATTGTGTACAGTTTTGGTCTCCTAACTTGAGGAAGGACATTCTTGCTATTGAGGGAGTGCAGCGAAAGTTCACCAGACTGATCCCGGGATGGTGGGACTGACCTATCAAGAAAGACTGGATCAACTGGGCTTGTATTCACTGGAGTTCAGAAGAATGAGAGGGGACCTCATAGAAACATTTAAAATTCTGACGGGTTTAGACAGGTTAGATGCAGGAAGAATGTTCCCAATGTTGGGGAAGTCCAGAACCAGGGGTCACAGTCTAAGGATAAGGGGTGAGCCATTTAGGACCGAGATGAGGAGAAACTTCTTCAGCCAGAGAGTGATGAACCTGTGGAATTCTCGACCACAGAAAGTTGTTGAGGCCAATTCACTAAATATATTCAAAAGGGAGTTAGATGAAGTCCTTACTACTAGGGGGATCTAGGGGTATGGCGAGAAAGCAGGAATGGGGTACTGAAGTTGCATGTTCAGCCATGAACTCATTGAATGGCGGTGCAGGCTTGAAGGGCCGAATGGCGTACTCCTGCACCTATTTTCTATGTTTCTATGAAGGGGGGGGGGGGGGGGGAGAAAGGAGACGGGGGGGGGGGGGGAGGAGAGGGGGGAGAAAAGGAGAAGGGGGGGAGAAAAGGAGAAGGGGGAGGGAGAAAAGGAGAAGGGGGAGGGAGAAAAGGAGAAGGGGGAGGGAGAAAAGGAGAAGGGGGAGGGAGAAAAGGAGAAGGGGGGAAGAAGGGGGGGGGAGAAGGGGGGGGGGAGAAGGGGGGGGGAGAAGGGGGGGGGAGAAGGGGGGGGGAGAAGGGGGGGGGAGAAGGGGGGGGGAGAAGGGGGGGGGAGAAGGGGGGGGAGAAGGGGGGGGAGAAGGGGGGGGAGAAGGGGGGGGAGAAGGGGGGGGAGAAGGGGGGGGAGAAGGGGGGGGAGAAGGGGGGGGAGAAGGGGGGGGAGAAGGGGGGGGAGAAGGGGGGGGAGAAGGGGGGGGAGAAGGGGGGGGAGAAGGGGGGGGGAGAAGGGGGGGGGAGAAGGGGGGGGAGAAGGGGGGGGAGAAGGGGGGGGAGAAGGGGGGGTAGAAGGGGGGGGGGAGAAGGGGGGGGGGGAGAAGGGGGGGGGGGAGAAGGGGGGGGGGAGAAGGGGGGGGAGAAGGGGGGGGAGAAAAGGAGAAGGGGGGGGAGAAAAGGAGAAGGGGGGGGGGGAGGATAAACGGGCCGGGCCCAAGACTTCGGGCAGGGCCCGTCCCCAGCACCAGATTGACAAGTAGGTGGCGTTGGGTCGGGTCGGGTCGGGTCCGGGAGCGCGGGTCCGTTAGGGGGGGGCGGTGGAGGGAGGTCGTGTTGGTTCGGGTGGGGGGGAGGGAGCGCGGGTCGGTTCGGTTCGGGTGTGGGGGGGGGGAAAAGAGTGGGAGTCAGGTCGGGTTGGGTGGAAGCAGGAGCTGGGCGTGGGAGGCAGCCTTAGACACGCATTCGGCTATTCGGGCAGGGCTAGGGGCTGCGTGCTTCGGGCCCCTTCCACACAGTTTTGAGCGCCTGGAGCTACTGCACATGCGCGCCCACTGTAGCGCGCATGTGCAGAGGTCCCGGCACTGTTTTCAGCGCAGGGACCTAGCTCCGCCCCCCACAGCTCATGCTGCGCCGCGCCAGACTCCAGAGAACCAGCAGGGAGCCGGAGAATCTAAGTTTTTTTAGGCACACTTTGTGGCGCGAAAAACGGGCGTCCAGGTCGGGGCTGCGCCGTTCTCGGTGCGGCCTGAAACTTGGGACCTAAATGTGTACTTTGCATCAGTCTTCACTAAAGAGGAGCTACCAATGTTGCAGCAAAGGAGGTTATTGTAGCAATATTGCAAAGGATAAAAATAGATTAAGAGGAGGTACTTAAAAGGTTGGCAGTAATTAAAGTAGTAAAGTCACTGGAAGGGATGCAACCCTGGTTACTGAGGGAAGTATGGGTGGAAATTGCAAAGACTCTAGACACAATCTTCCAATCCTTAGATATCGGGGAAGTGCCAGAGAATTGGAGAATTGCAAATGTTGCACCCCTATTCAAAAAAGGGGAGGGGGGGGAAACTTTTAGAGACAATAATGCTGGACAAAATTAAAACACCTGGAAAAGTATGGGCTAATAAATGAAAGCCAGCATGGATTTGTTAAAGGCAAATCGTGTTTGACAAACTAGATTGAGTTCTTTCATGAAGTAACGGAGAAGGTTAATGAAGGGAGTGCAATTGATGTTTTGTAGAAGGATTTTCAAAAGGCGTTTGATAAAGTACCAGAAAGTAGACTTGTTAGCAAAATTAAAGCACACGGAATTAAAGCCGACAGTGACAGCGTGGAGACGAAATTGGCTGAGACAGAAAGCGGAGTTGTGGTGAATGGCTGCTTTTCACACTGGAGGGAAGCATACAGTGGTGTTCCCAGAGGTCAGTATTAGGACCACTGGTCTTTTTGATATATATTAATGACCCAGACTTGGGTATGCAGGAAATAATTTCAAAGTATGCAGATGGCACAAAACTCAGAAATATACTAAATAGTGAGGACAGTAACAAACTTCAGGAGGGCACTGAATGGTGAAATGGGCACATACATGGCAGATGAAATTTAACGCAGGAGTGTAAAGTGAGCCATTGTGGTCGGAAGAACGAGGAGAGGCAATATAAACTAAATAGTACAATTTTAAAAGGAATACAGGAACGAGACACCTGGATGTGGATGCAGACAAAACTTTGAGGTGGCAGGACAAGTTGAGAAGACTGTTTAAGAAAAAAGCATATGGGATCCTTGGCTTTATAAATAGAGGCATCGAGTGCAAAAGCAAGATAGTTATGCTAAATTTTTATATAACACTGGTTCAGCCTCAGCTGGAATATTGCATTCAGTTCTGGGCACCACACTTTAGGAAGGATGTTAAGGTCTTAGTGAGGAGATTTACTAGAATGGTACCAGGGATGAAGGACTTCAGTTATGTTGAGAGACTGGAGAAGCTGAGGTTGTTCTCCTTGGAGAACAGAAGGTTGAGATTTGATAGAGGCGTTCAAAAGCATGAGGGATCTAGACAGTAGATGGAGAGAAGCTTTTCACCTTGGATCAGTTTTGATAGAGTAATTAAGGAAAAACTGTTTTGAGTGGCAGAAGGGTCGATAACTAGGGGACATGTACTTAAGACGATTGGCAAAGGAACTAGGGGTGACAAGAAAGAAAAAAAATGCAGCAAACTTTTGTGATCTGGAATGCACTGTCTAAATCTATGGTGAAAGCAGATTCAATAGTAACTTTCAAAAGGGAATTGAATAAATTCTTGGAGAAAAAAATTAAAGGGTTATGGGGAAAGAGGTCGAGTGGGACGAATTGGATAAGCTCTCCCAAAGAGCCGGCACAGGCACGATGGTTGGATGGCCTCCTTCTGTGATGTATAATTCTATGATTGTATTATTCTATCCTTAGGCAATTGCTGTTCTCCTAATCTGAACCTCCTCAGAGCACTTTAGGTAAAATAAGACAATTTTATCCTTAGCATTTAAATCATTTCACCAAAATAAGTTTCTCTAAATCTTGCCCTCCATGCTCCCCCCTAATGCTGCTCCTCAGATAACGTTCACAGCTGTTGCTGACATGAAGATTGGTTAAATTGTGGTAATGAGGGAACAGATTTCAGTCCAGTTTAGAAATCAGGTTTCTTTTTTAAATTGAGACACGAAGGAGTCATGCTGAGGCCCAATGTGTGGGATAGAGCGTGGTGTGGGAGAGAAGAAACCTGAGGAATTCTGAAGTTAGACGACAAGCCATTGACTACAGCACAGATAGAGTGACTGATCAGCACCTGGTGAAAATCCACAATCATAATAGAAATGACACCCAATCAAAACAAAACACTCTAGGGGCTGGATTTTCGAATTGTTGCTGCCTCGGTTTTCGCCCCGGAGAGGCGGTAATGGCGACGGGAAGCATTTCCAGGTGGCCGGCCAGCTTCCAGTGCCCCACCGGGACATTCGCTGCTGGGTTTGTGGGGGCACTGTGCAGTACCCCCAGGGAGAGGCAAGCCGGTGTGCAGCGCTCCTGATTGCGAGACTGGCTCGAAATTTGAAACTCGCCCGATCCAGTGCACTCTAGTGGGACCGCCTGTAAAAGCTGGCGGTCTGAGTTGTAGCAGCCATAGTGAGGGAAGGGATGTCTACCTGAGGTGATTGGTTTTTATTTTTGCGATTCATGTGGGTGTGGCGTCAAAAAAGTATTGGGAATGTTTTTGGTGCATTTTTTTTTCATTTTTTCCCCCCACAGAAGCCTCTCTTAGGGCGCTCCATGACCGGCAGTTTACCTCGGGATTTTAATTTCCTCATCTGGCCTAGCGCCCGAAAGGGGTGGAACACCTCCCTTAGCGCTCCGCTCCACACTCAGGGCCCAGCTGATGAATTTTGCAGCTGGAGACGCAAACTATTCCCCGGC
Organism: Pristiophorus japonicus; assembly: GCF_044704955.1. Lineage (NCBI taxonomy): Eukaryota > Metazoa > Chordata > Chondrichthyes > Pristiophoridae > Pristiophorus > Pristiophorus japonicus. The sequence continues at coordinate 190,608,360 of NC_091979.1, read as the reverse complement.
GCAAAATTTAGCGCTCCGTCTGGGTTAACGCCGTAACAGAGGCGCGACTGAATTTCCACCTTCAGGAGTTTGAGCCTAATTCGTTTTAGACACTATACAGAAGCGTTTTCCATCCAGAAGCACAGGTCAGAAAATTGACCTAGAAAATACTTTCCACCGAAATTGATTTTTTTTGCCATTTGGAAAATATAAATTTAATACCTGGTAAAAAGGTCCCTTTACTTTTTAGTTCATGAAACTAACAGTTGATAGTCCTTACTTGTGCCTTCCTATTCCTTACTCAGATTCCAATTGTTGCTCTCTACCATTGGCATCCAAAACAAAAAGGAAATTAACCAGCACACTGTTAAATATTTTTACCATAAGATTACTACCAGAAGCACTACAGCAATCTTCCAGAATTTTAAGAAAACATGACATAGTAGATAAATGCATTATTGCATGGTATACCAAGCCAGACCGCTCAGAATTTATTAGGCTTCACTTTCAATTGGCGTTGAGTTAGTTGATATCATCTAGGGGTGCTATAATTGACTTATGTGGCCCTGAGCTAAGAAAGTGAGGGGGAAAAAAAATCTCAACCAAGGTTCCTGCCCCCAGTTGCGATACAATGACCTCTGCTACAAAGTGCATGTGTGTGGATGTCCAGCGAGAACAAGTTCAGACTTGCCTTTGATACCATTCCACTGCAAAACAGCCTGCAACAATCATTGTTTTAGCCATTTGGGTGAGGGATCAGAGAATTTCCTCTGCGTGCATGTGAGATACCCAATCAAGAGTCAGTGCCAGCAGTAGAAGAGGGAATAAAATTGGGGGCAAAGAAGAAAAACTGATTGTGGAAAGAAAAATGGATTCATGATCAGAGTGATGTATCACAGGTGTTTGGCTCCAACATTTCTTAGGAAGAAATAACAATTCATGTTTCACTGACTGTTGTTGCAGTAAAATTTGTAATTGGGCCTTTATCATTTCCCCTTCTCTATCTCAGTATCTCAGGCAATCTAACAAAACACTAAGATTCCAAAGCTCAATTGATTTTGAAACCTGAAGCTCCCGTTATATTTTTTTCCCCCCGGTGTCTTGGCCAATCATCATCATCATAGGCAGTCCCTCGAAATCGAGGAAGACTTGTTTCCACTCAGAGTTCTCAGGTGACTGTACAGTCCAATACGGGAATTACAGTCTGTCCCAGGTGGGACAGACAGTGGTTGAAGGAAAGGGTGGGTGGGGAGCCTGGTTTGCCGCACACTCTTTCCACTGTCTGCACATGATTTCTCTGCATGCTCTCGGCGATGAGACTCGAGGTGCTCAGCGCCCTCCCGGATGCTCTTCCTCCACTTAGGGCAGTCTTGGGCCAGGGATTCCCAGGTGCCAGTGGGGATGTTGCACTTTATCGAGGAGGCTTTGAGGGTGTCCTTGAAACGTTTCCTCTGCCCACCTTGGGCTCGCTTGCCATGTAGGAGTTCTGAGTCGAGCGCTTGCTTTGGAAGTCTCATGTCGGGCATGCAGACGATGTGGCCCACCCACTTAACAGGTCGAGTGTGGTCAGTGTTTCGATGCTGGGGATGTTGGCCTGAGCGAGAACACCCACGTTGGTGCGTCTATCCTCCCAATGGTTTTGCAGGATCTTGCGGAGGCAGCGCTAGTGGTATTTCTCCAGCGCTTTGAGGTGTCGACTGTATTTTTACAATATGGAGATCAGAACTGTTCACAGTACTCCAACTGTTGTCTTACCAAGGTTCTATATAAGCTTAACATAACTCCTCTGCTTTACAATTTTATCATTCTAGAAATGAACCCTAGTACTTTGTTCACTTTATGGCCTTATTAACCTGCATCCCTACTGAACAGTTCAACGCCAGGATATTGTATTGATAACAAAATTATGTAATTTTAAGCAAATTTACATACATCTGCCAACAAACTGATGGGTTCTTCCTGCACCATTCCAAAATCCTGCCTGAAGATTTGAGAGCGCTCTAAATGGGCAGCGATTGAACGTAATGGCACTCTATCCTTTTTTCCAAACAATTACGCCTACTTTACACCTGACTGGGTAGTTTATGCTGAGAGTTTAATCCGATGGATAAAATTAATAACTGGGAATGAGGGGGTCACATTTTGCTGCAGCACCAACAAATTGTTTCTGGAAATGGCAAGTGTGATTTCCTGCACTTTGTAATCACCATCTCATGCACATCACTGAGGCACAAAACGTGAATTTGTTTTGAAAAGTTAAATAATATTGGGGACAGTAGCTGTACCATGGATCAGAAATGTGAATTTTAGCAGTTAAACCAAGAGTAGCATTTGCAGCAGTCTGGAATTATTGGCCCATCCTCCTAGCCAGGGAATGGATGAATCAAGAGATGGGCGAACATGCAAAAACATGCAGCAAAGTGAAAAAACATATCCCTGGGTAAAACAATCATTCTATTTTTGTGCTCCGTAATACGAGAAGGCACGTCAGAGAATAGTCAATTGTGCCATTTCTTCGACTCTATTTTGTACCACACAACTACGACGGTTACATTTCTGCAGCTGCAATCATTGCAGTATCAAAATTAAATTGCCAGTTTCATACCTATTACTGCAATCTTTGGGCAGTCGTGCTGTGAAAGTTAGTTTGAGGCTGCCTAAACCTATTACATTTGGGACATTTACAGACATGCGAAAGAGGAGAACTTTATCCATTGCTCCACTTATTTAATAAAAATGGGAGGAATCAAAAAGAGCAAAAACCGGTGATTACACAGAGCAGCTGAAGACAACTAAAATAAATATCAAGTCAGAATGTCACAGCAGCATGAGATATAAAATACCTTTTTTAGCGACATAAAAAATGTTGACGTCCACACACTTCCTTCGAGGGATCAAAGGTAAAATTAACGCATCAAAGCAAGAAATGGATGAATGTATTAAATTAATTCTTTAGAACTGAAAACTATGGACAAATTTCAGATCCATTCAATAACATACAAGAAGTCAGACAAGCGTGTCTTAAGAAATTCAAAGCATTAAATGTCTACAGGGCACCTGGGCTAATTGGAACACAGCAGAACCCTCAAGTAAATCAGTGAGGAAATGGGAAGAGAACATAATAGGAACAGGGGGCCCAACATTGCCCAACCCATTTTTTCAGTGCACTGACCTGAAGCGCACCGACTCTGCACGCTGGAAAGGGCGCCAGAAAAAAAGGAGTCCCATCCTGGCCGCTCTTCGGAATCCCCGGAGCCGTGGCGTGGAGGCTGAAGGAGGGGGCGGAGCAACAGGCCAGCACAGAAAGCACTGCCGGCACCTGCGCACATGCTCCTGCCCTCCCAGTGGGTCTTGTGGGCTGTGAGCAGGACCCAATGCTCGCAGCCCCTATCCTCAGCTGAAGGGATACCCGATCTCACCGCACCCTAACCCGGCCGACCCACTGAGTTCCCGGGCAGGTAAGGGCTTTGCTTTTATTTTTTATTTAGTGGATGTGCTTGAAACTTTTGATGGGGGGGGGGGGGGGGGGGCAGTAAGAGAGGGAGGAGGAGGAGGAGAGTTTTTTTTTGGGGGGAAGGAAGAGAGTTTTGGGGGGGGGGGGGGGGGGTGGGTGGGAGGAGGAGGAGAGATGAGACTTCCAGACTATGAGCTGCGATTCCTCCGGTCGTCCCCCCACTCCCCCAGCTGTGACTTCCCCAGTGCACAGACGTCTTCCCTCCCCTATCCCAGGCCGAATGGCCTCACGCACAGGCCAGCCGGCTGCCTTTCCCGGGCAGACTTTAAAGATAAGGTAGGATTTTCTTCTTTTCGAAATTGTATTTTAATGGTTTGAGCTTTTCTTTAATGTTTGCTGCTTGGTTGTTGAGGTCCTCTCCAGTTCCCTTCCCTCCCCTATCCCTGCCCTAATGTCTGCCGAATGTGCGCTGCTTTTTCTTAACTGCCCGCAAGGTTTTTCAGAGCTGGCTACATATGCTGACCTAAGTGGATTTGGAGTAAGTTTTAGCTGGCCAAAGTGGCATAAATGGCCTAAACGGTCTTAAGTATCTGGGAACGCCACCTTTTGAAAAAAAAGCTGACCTAAAAAAAAAATCAGACCTAACTGACTTACTCTGGAGCACATTTTGGGAGGAAAATGGCATTTTCCAACTTACGCCAGAAAAAAAAACTTACTCCAAAAAAATTGATGCAAATCATGGCCAATGTTGGGCTCAGGAGTAGGCCATTTGACCCTTCGAGCCTGCTCATTCAACAAGATCTTGGCTGATCTTCTACCTCAATTCCACCTTCCCACACTATCTTGAATATGTTCAACAACTGAGCATCCACAGCTCTTTGGGGTAGAGAATTCCAAAGATTCACAACCCTTTGAGTGAAGAAATGTCTCCTCATCCCAGTCCTAAATTGAGACTGTGACCCTGTGTTATCTTCTCAGCATTAGCCCTGTCAAGCCCCTTCAGAATTTTATATGTTTCAATTAGATCACCTCTTTCTTTGGTTAAGTACTGTGAGAAACACTATAGAGACACTTTGCAGTAACACAATGTCAACATTGAAAAAATGGCTAAAATACAAATCAGGTAATTATGAATGATCTGTCAGTCGCACATTAGAAATGAAGCAACACTAAGGATGCTATTAAATGTTTACTTATTGAATAAAGGCCACAAGGGAAACTCATCAAGGATTTCAAAATATATATTGCCTCAAATCTAATTGAATTCTTTGAGACAGCAACCAAATTATTAAATTCCATGCATATCATTTGTGGAAGATTGAAGTGACTGGAAAGAACAGCAAATAGGTTTGACATCACAAATTATGTAAACAGACAAGGCATTGGGGTACACTGGCCACAGGTTCTGGAATACAGTTTTAATCAAAAACACCAACACCTCACACCCCAATAACAAAAATTCATAAAGAATCTTTACAAATGCTGAAAGGATCGATAATGTAAGCAGCTAACATATTCTAAAATGTGACTGGAAACCTTGACAAGCACAAAAGGTAAACTTTAAACAAGACGAAAAAAAATTCCTTATAAGTTGTAGAAATGTGAAATAGTTCATGCTATATTATAACATTTCTACAAAAAGGAGTGGATGAAAATCTGGTTACATACAGAAGCTGTTAGCCAAGTACATATATTATGAAACACAATGTCTTGGTCCTTCTGGTTTTACTGGACTATCACCGCTAAGCTTCAACCACACAAAGTCAAACATCAGAGTTGGAATATTATATTGCTAGCCTCTTTCATTCAGGTATAAAGGGAGACATGTCACAGTTATCTTAGATGTTTTACTATGGCTTGTCACCTCCCTTAGTAGAAAGATACTGCAGTTATATAACAGCACTGCAGCAGGACTTCCATAGAGGCTGCAGTGGTCAATACAAAGACGTAATCGCACAGCTGGTTTTCCTCTCTGGGGAAATATATACAGGTGGAGCATCCGAAATCCAGAAATCTCGGGACCGATGCCGCACTGGATTTCAGGTGTTTCTGGATTTCGAAATGTCTTTCCAGCATCCCGAATCCAGAAACACCCGAGCCGAGGTTCGGGTATTTCCAGATTTTAGAACATCATTCCGAAAACCGGAAACACCTGGGCCGAGGTAAGAGCACCCCCCCCCCCCCCGAGGTATGGGGTGCGGGGGGGGGAGCCGAGGTGTGGAGAAGGGGGAGGGGGGCCGGGCTGCCGAGGTGTGGAGAGGGGAGGGGTTCCGGGTCAGGGGTCGGCAGCTAAGTTAAAGTTATTTTTAAATTGTTTTTCAGCAGTTAATTTGGTTTTAAAAAAAAGTCCGGATTTTCCAGGTTCCGGACGCCTCCGCCACGGGTCGGCCCGGTGTCCAGATTCCAGAATATTCCGAATTTCGGAACTCCAGATTTCGAACACTGGACCACAAATTGGATACAGGTTATAATAAGGGACAAAATTATTGCCCGATTCTCTTCTTGAAATTCAGGTGTTGGAAATACAGAAATAGGGCCACGTTGGCCATGACTTGCATCAATTTCTTTTTTGGAGTAAATTGTTTTTTCTGGCGTAAGTTTAAAAAATGCCATTTTCCCCCAAAAAATTGCTCCAGAGTAAGTCAGTTCGGTACGGTTTTTTTTACCCAAAAATGGGCGTTCCCAGACACTTACGCCAGTTTTGGCCATTTATGCCACTTTGGCCAGCTAAAATTTACTCCAAATCGACTTAGGTCAGCGTATGTGGCCAGCTCTGAAAAACCTTGTGGGCAGTTAAGAAATCACGCAGGTTAGTACATTTAAAGCACCAAGACTTATAAAGCACTAAACAAAGCACAAAAATAAGCATTCAATAACAAAAAAAATAGAAGGAAGCTGAGGATCTGCACCAAGACTTACAAAGCACTAAACAAACCACAAAAAGTAATAAGCAATCAATCAATAATAAAAAATAGAAGTCCGACCTTTATGCCAGAATCAAGTTTTTTTTTAAAAAAAGATCCCCACGCCCCATCAAAACATTCTTTCTCTCTCTTTCCCCGCCCTCCCAAAAAAAAACTCTCCTCCTCCTGCCTCCCTTCCCCCAATCAAAACTCTCAAGCACAACCATCAACAAATAAAAATTAAAATTGAAGTCCTACCTTGGCCCGGGAACTCAGTGGGCCGGCCAGCAGGTGCAGGAGGCCACTCGGCCAGGGATAGGGTGCAGCCAAGATCAGGCTGTCCCTTCGGCCGGGGATAGGGACTGCGAGCATCAGGTCCTGCTCACAACTCGCAGGACACGCTGGGAGGGCAGGAGCAAGCGCGCAGCTACTGGCAGTGCTTTCTGCGCTGGCCTGTTGCTCCGCCCCCCACTTCATGAGCTACATCACACTGGGATACTGGAGAGTCGGCAGAGCAGGAAGGATGGGACCCTTTTTTTTTCAGCGCGGTTTCCAGCACGCAAAGTCGCCGCTTTTAAGGTAAGTGCGCCAAAAAAAGGGGTTGGTGAAAATTGGGCCCAATGTGTTTCATAATTTATGTAGACAGATGGGGGCTCCAGTTTAGCTCCAACTGTGCTGTATTCTCAGTACAGTACTGAAGTGTTACCCCACATTACGTGCTCAAGTCTGAGTGGGCCTTGAATTGACAACACACTGACTCAAAGGTGACAGTGCTCCCCAAGGCCAACACCTTGCAGAGAATGCGCTCTTCAACGATAAGTGCTCAAATCTTCCTTTCTCCAAAATATTGCTGCGTCAGCAGCTACTAAAACAACAAAACAAGCTCGTCAATCTTTCATTCAGAAATAAAGTATAATCTGTAACCTTATAGCCCGGCATATCCCTCACTATTACCATCAAGCTGGGGGACCAACTCTGATTCAGTGAGGAGTGTAAAAGGGAATGCCAAGAGAAGCACCAGGCGTACCGGAAAATGAGGTGCTAACCTGGTAAAGCTACAACAGAGGTCAAATGCATGCTAAACAGCGGAGCTAAGCAATCCCACAACCAACGGATCAGACTCTGCAGTCCTGGCACATCTAGTTGTGAATGGTGGTGGACAATTAAACAACTACCAGTAGAAGGAAGCTCCTTGAATATCCCCATCCACAATGATGGGGACAGCCCAGCACGAGAGTGCAAAGGACAAGACTAAAGCATTTGCAAGCATCTTTAGTAGCTAGAAGTGCCAAGTGAATGATCCATCTCTGCCTCCTTTTGAGGTCCCCACTATCACAAAAGCCAGTCTTCGGCAAATTCGACAAGAAACGGCTGAGCGCACTGGATACAGCAAAGTCTCGAGGCTCGACAACATCCCGGCTGTCATGCTGAAGACTTGTGTTCCAGAACTAGCCGCGCCTCTAGCCAAGCTGTTCCAACACAGCTACAACACTGGCATCGATCTAACATAGTGGAAAATTGCCCAGGTATGTCCTGTCCACAAAAAGCAGAACAAATCCAATCCGGCCAATTACCACCCCATCAGCCTACTCTGAAATCAGCAAAGTGATGAAAGGTTAGTCGGTGGCAGGAGTCATACAATGCACAAAGGAAGATGGTTGTGATTATTGGATGCCAATCATCCTCAGGACATCACTGCAGAGTTCCTCGGGGCAGTGTCCTAGGCCCAACCAAGTCAGCTGCTTCATCAATGACCTTCCCTCTATCATAAGATCAGAAGTGGGGAGGTTCACTGATGATTGCAGTGCTTTTTTATTCGTTCCTGGGATGTGGGTGTCACTGACAAGGGCAGCATTTATTGCCCATCCCCAATTGCATTCGAGTAGGTGGTGGTGAGCCGTCTTCTTGAACTGCTGCAGTCCTTGTGGTGAAGGAACTCCCACAGTGCCGATAGGGAGGGAGTTCCAGGATTTTGAACCAGCGACGATGAAGGAATGGTGATATTTTTCCAAGTGTGTAATTTGGAGGGGAACTTGCAGGTGATGGTGTTCTCATCCGCCTGCTGTCCTTGTCTTTCTAGGTGGTAAAGGTTGCGGGTTTGGGAGGTGCTGCCAAGAAGCCTTGGCAAGTTGTTGCAGTGCATCTTGTAGATGGTATACATTGCAGTCACGTGCGCCGAGGGTGGAGCGAGTGAATGTTTAAGATGGTGAATGGGGTGCCAATCAAGCAGGCTGCTTTGTCCACGATGGTGTTGAGCTTCGAGTGTTGTTGGAGCTGCACTCATCCAGGCAAGTGGAAAGTATTCCATCACACTCCTGACATGTGCCTCGTAGGTGATGCAAATGCCTTGAGGAGTCAAGAGGTGAGACATTCGGCGCAGAATACCCAGCCTCTGACCTGCTCTTGCAGCCACAGTATTTATGTGGCTGGTCTAGTTAGGTTTCTGGTCAATGGTGACCCCCAGGATATTGATGGCAAGGAATTTGGTGATGGTACTGCCATTGAATGTCATGGGGCGGTCATTAGACTCATGTTTGTTGGAGAAAGTTATTGCCTGGCACTTGTGTGGCGCGAATGTTACATGCCACTTATCAGCCCAAGCCTGAATGTCATCCAGGTCTTGGTGTATTCGAGCATCAGCTGCTTCATTATCTGAGGAATTGCGAATGGAATTGAACGTTGTGCAATCATCAGCAAACATCCCCACTAGATGCCACACTCTGTCAAATGCTGCCTTGATGTCAAGGGCAATCACCACTGGAATGCAACTCTTTTGTCCATGTTTGGACCAAGGCTATAATGAGGTCTGGTGCCAAGTGGTCCTGGCAGAACACAAACTGAGCACCGGTGAGCAGGTTAGTGCCGCTTGATAGCACTGTTCACGGCACCTTCCGTCACTTTGATGAAAATTGAGAGTAGGCTGATGGGGTAGTATTTGGTCGATTGAATTTGTCCTGCTTGTTGCAGACAGGAGATAGCTGGGCAGTTTTCCACATTGTCGGTAGATGCCAATGCTGTAGCTGTACTGGAATATTCAGCATGACAGGCAGGATGTTGTCAGGGCCCATAGCCTTTGCTGAATCCAGTGCGCTCAGCCATTTCTTGATATCACGTGGAGTGAATTGAATTGGCTGAAGACTGGCTTCTGTGATGGTGGAGACCTCAGGAGGACAGTAAGTGTTCTGTTCCATTCACAACTCCTCAGATAATGAAGCAGTCCATGAACGCATGCAGCAAGACCTGGACAGGCTTCAGCTGATAAGCGACATAATATTTGCACCACACTAGTACCAGGAAATGACTACCTCGAACAAGAGTCGAGCAACATCCTGCTGTCATTTAACAGGATGACATCGCCAAATACCCCACCATCAACATCCTGGAGACCACCATTGCCGAGAAACTTAAGTGAATCATCCACATAAATACTGTGGCTATAAGGGCAGGTCAGATGCTGGGTATTCCAAAGCGAATGACTCACCTCCTGACTCCCCAAAGCCTTTTCAACATCTGCAAGGCATAAGTCAGGAGTGTGATGGAATATCGCCCGGATGAGTGCAGTTCTAGCAACACTCAAAAATCTCGAAGCTGAACACCATCCAGAACAAAGCAGCCCGCTTGATTGGAACCCCATCCACCACCTTAAACATTAACTCCCTCCACTGCTGGTACACCGTGGCTGCAGTGCATACCATCTGCAAGGTGCACTGCAGCAACTTGCCAAGGCTTTTTTTGACAACACCTCCCAAACCCGCGACCTGTACCACCTAGAAGGACAAGGGCAGCAGGCACATTCAAAGTCCACCACCCCCAAATTCCCTCCAAGTCGCACACCATCCTGACTTGTAAATAGATCACTGTTCCTTCAGCGTCACTGGGTCAAATTCCTGGAACTCCCTCCTTAACAGCACTTTCGGAGTGCCTTCATTTCACTGAATGTAGCAATTCAAAAAGGTGGCTGATTACCTTCTCAAGGGCAATTAGGTGTGTGTCTCTCTCTCTCTGTATCTGAGCGGGCGAGGGGGAGGGGGGAGGAAAAAAGGAGGAGGAGAGGGGGAGGGGGGAGGAAAAAAGGAGGAGGAGGAGAGGGGGAGGGGGGAGGAAGAGGAGGAGAGGGGGAGGCGGGAGGAAGAGGAGGAGAGGGGGAGGGGGGAGGAAGAGGAGGAGAGGGGGAGGGGGGAGGAAGAGGAGGAGAGGGGGAGGGGGGGAGGAAGAGGAGGAGAGGGGGAGGGGGGAGGAAGAGGAGGAGAGGGGGAGGGGGGAGGAAGAGGAGAGGGGGAGGGGGGAGGAAGAGGAGGAGAGGGGGAGGGGGGAGGAAGAGGAGGAGAGGAGGAGGAAGAGGAAGAGAGGGGGAGGAAGAGGGAGAGGGGGAGGAAGAGGAAGAGGGGGAGGAAGAGGAAGGAGGAGGAGAGGGGGAGGGGGGGAGGAAGAGGAGGAGAGGGGGAGGAAGAGGAAGAGGGGGAGGGGGGGGAGGAAGAGGGGGAGGGGGGAGGAAGAGGAGGAGAGGGGGAGGGGGAGGAAGAGGAGGAGAGGGGGAGGGGGGAGGCAGAGGAGGAGAGGGGGAGGGGGGAGGAAGAGGAGGAGAGGGGGAGGGGGAGGAAGAGGAGGAGAGGGGGAGGGGGGAGGAAGAGGAGGAGAGGGGGAGGAAGAGGAGGAAGAGGGGGAGGGGGAGGAAGAGGAGGAGAGGGGGAGGGGGGGAAGAGGGAGGAGAGGGGGAGGGGGGAGGAAGAGGAGGAGAGGGGGAGAGGGGGAGGAAGAGGGGGGAGGGAAGAGGGGGAGGGGGGAGGAGAGGGGGAGGGGGGAGGAAGAGGGGGAGGGGGGAGGAAGAGGGGGAGGGGGGAGGAAGAGGGGGAGGGGGAGGAAGAGGGGGAGGGGGAGGAAGGGGGAGGGGAGGAAGAGGGGGAGGGGGGAGGAAGAGGGGGAGGGGGAGGAAGGGGGGGGAGGGGGAGGGGGAGAAGAGGGGAGGGGGAGGGGAGGGAGAGGGGAGGGGGAGGGGGAGGAAGAGGGGGAGGGGGAGGGGGGAGGGGGAGGAAGAGGGGGAGGGGGGAGGGAAGAGGGGGAGGGGGGAGGTAGAGGGGGAGGGGGGAGGATGAGGGGGAGGGGGAGG